>NW_015552676.1:226555-226809 GCF_001515605.1 Sinocyclocheilus anshuiensis
CACCCTGAGGGGGGGGTCGCGGATGAGTCATGTTCCCATTGCGGGAAGATGACCATCTCCGAGCTGCGGGCCAGGCTCCGTCTCCGATACCAGCGGTATCCTTCGGTGCTCCTCCTGACGACCGGATGTCGATCACTGCATCGGAGAGAGAGCTCTCTGGAGAGTAAGTTTCGGCTGTGCAGCCGCCCTCCGGGACGGTGGCAAGGCCTGAATCGGATCCGGAGATGTCGGCTATGCTTTCCCGGGCCACCGAG
>NW_015552676.1:226968-229088 GCF_001515605.1 Sinocyclocheilus anshuiensis
ACCCTCAACGGTGGTGCAGCTAGGGGGTATACAAGGGTCCCGCCGGTGGAGCGGTCGGTTGCGATGCAATTTTGTCCCAATACCGCCTCCACCCGGCCGGGCGAACCGTGCCTCCGCTCCCGGGTCTGTAGGTACTCGTCTGGCCTGTCTGGCGATGCTTATACGGCCTGTGGAGAAGCTGCCTCCGCCTTACACGCTACGGCGTTACTGCAGGTTCATCAGACCAAGGCACTGAGGGACCTGTACGAGAGCTCCGAACCACTACTGACCTCGCGCTCCGAGTGATGAAGGTCACCGCGAGTTCTCTGGGTCGTGCGATTTCTACACTTGTGGTCCAGGAGCGGCATCTCTGGCTGTGTCTGGTTGATATGAAGGACGCCGACAAAGTTTGGTTCCTTAATGCCCCTGTGTCCCAGACTGGCCTCTTCGGCAACGCGGTTGTTAAAGAGTTGGCAGTCAAAACTGATGGATGATATATGCTTCATTCTTTCTGACAAACAGCAACAAATAATGTGAATTACAGTATGTGCATTGTTTTCTAATGTTTAAATTTCAGTGTACAGCATTTATTATAAGGGGGTAGAATCCACAGCTCAGTACTTACTACTCACATGAGTACTTTTAAAAATCCTACTCTTTTACTCTTACTCAGGCAGTTTTTTTTTTGGACAAGTACTTTTTACTCTACTCACACTACATTTTTTGGAATCTGCACAGAAGCAGACTGAGGCGGGTCGTCACACCCTGCCTCGGCGGGCAGCTGCTGCCTCCACCCATTCGCCGGCCACAGCGCCCCAGCCTGCTCATCGCCAACGGCGGCCCCCTGTGTCCACCCCTGCTCCCGCGCCGCATCCGCAGCCTTCTGCAAGCGGTGCCGTGGAGCTGGGCGTAGGCAGGCCGCCCCACCCGTCCAGGCCCCCGTGGTGAAGGTACCTCTCCCTCCCCCGGAGGAGGGCCGGGGGGTGAATCTGGAAAATCTCGATGAGAGGTTTTCTCTGTCCCTGGGTCCCAGGAAGGCACGGAGAGTTGCGGACGGACCAGCACCGGACCACACTCATCCTCCTCCAAACTTCTGTGGACCATCAGCCTCGGCTATGCGATTCAGTTTGCCTGGCATCCCCCCAAGTTCAGTGGCATCCGCTTCACGACAGTGAAGGAGGCCGATGCTCCTGTCTTGCGTGAGGAGATCGCAGTCCTACTGGTGAAGGATGCGATAGAGCCGGTCCCTACAGCCGATATGAATACAGGGTTTTACAGCCCTTACTTTATTGTATCCGAGAAAGGCGGTGGGTTACGACCAGGGGTGTGAAGTAACGAATTACAAATACTCACGTTACAGTAATTAAGTCGTTTTTATCAGTAATTGTACTTTTTTGAGTAGTTTAAACACTGTGTACTTTTACTTTTACTTTAGTACATTTTAAGTGATGTATCGGTACTTTTACTCCGCTATTTTCCTCCGTTTGTGGTCGTTACATGCTTATTTTAATTTTATTTTTATCCATCAACGTGATTGGATAGATAGTAACAGGTCTCGTGACTTTCATCAAATCAAATTGTGCATAGAAAACTTTAACCGCCAACTGTTTATCATGGCTGCTGGAAGTGCATCCTTCAAGCATCAATTCAGTCGCATCTTCCTCTAACTTAATATGTTAAGGTAAAATTTGAATTTCTGCTTACTAAATGATTTGTATATATGCTTGCATATCTACACGGCCTGAAATTTGGTGTGAGGTTCCGGGTATTGCATACAGTGTTAACTCACGCAAGTGCCACGTTCGGTAAATTCCCACTCACTTATGAAACGCGCGATCTGTGCTGCCTCTCTCGCGTGCATTCTGCAGCAGTCACTTGGATAAGTCATTGTTGCTTGTGGAACTTGTTGACACCCTTAAAGTCTATGTCGCTGCGATTGCTGCTAACCATGTCCCCATGGAAGGGAAGTCGGTAGGGAAGCCAATGATCTGGTCATCAGGTTCCTTATGGGGGCCAGAAGGTTAAATCCTCCCCGGCCCTCCTCTATACCCTCTTGGGACCTGTCTCTGGTGCTTAAAACACCACAGCAGGGCCCATTTGAGCCTTTGCAGTCAGTCGAGCTAAAGTTTATTTCAATAAAA
>NW_015552676.1:229141-236594 GCF_001515605.1 Sinocyclocheilus anshuiensis
GATGTCATATGTGTAAGTGCTTCCGAAACCTCCTTCGGGAAGGATGGGGCTTCCGCAATGTTCCTGTTCCAAGTCGAAAGGGTACGTTTTCCCAGTGTTATCCTATCTCACTGAGTGGGTAATGCTATGACAACAGTGACTGGTCTTCTTGTTGTGAGCCCCGGCCTACACCACAAAGGCGGCTCTAGATAGCCTCACATTTTAGATGTAAGTAGCACCACCAGTGCAATGGCTTTGGGCTTAAATAATAATATTAATATTTCGTTTGGTCACACTACTTTATGGGGGATCAGTCAAGGAATTTCAACTTGACAATAAAGAACAATCATGGAAGAATGTTGAATAAATAAGAATTACATAAATCATAGGAAGTTGTAGTCTGACCAATATGAAGGATTTGAGAGATATTGTTTACTTGTAGAGCTTCTTACTGTATCGTCAACACAAGGAAGACACAAGTGTAATAAAATGGGTTTTATTAACAAAAGAATAGATAAGAGTAACTAACAACTATTAAATGGGTACAATGAATGGATAAAATGCAAAAGATTGATAATTGCAAGTGACTGAGTTGGATGTTACTATGGACGTTATCTTACGGAAAGATAAACTGAAGTTTCCTGGAGGTAATAAAATAAACCTTATTCTAGATTAAACAAATAAATCGATAGATTATTTGTTATTAACTAACATCAGATATATAGAATTGAATGCAAATTAAATAATCTGACAATTCACAATAATGCCAAGGGTTTTTGGTAAAGAAGTTTGGAAAGAGTGATATTTGCATTCTGTCTGGTCATGTGCTGAGTCTGAGCGCCGTCATCTTCCACTTGTTGACCTGGGCCACACTGCAGTGGGAAGAAAGGAGTCGGATCCGTTTCACAGTCTTGAACATGAAGCACTGGTGACCGATGAACTCTTGAGCACTGAGAAGGTCCTTGGACTGGGAACATGCAAACAGAGGAGCCTTGAATGTGAAGGTTCTGAAGTGTGTTCAGAAGATCCGGACAACCTGGAGGAGAAGGATTGCTGAAGAGACGATTCTGAAGTTGCTGGAAAAGATCCCAGCAGTTTGGAACTCGCAAACAGAGGATCGCTGACGAGAAGGTTCTGAAGTGGCTGCAGAAGTTGGGGGGCACTAAGCTTGTGGTCGTTGTTGGTGTTGCTGTTTCCAAACTCCCTAAATTCACTTCTTCCAGAACTTCCTTGTTTTTCCTTGGAACAACAACTTAGCTTAGCATTATGCACACAGAGAGAGATGACTTACAGTAGACCGTTTCTTTGTCTCCAAGAGAACCTTTTAATCTTTCCTGAGAGGGAGGGATTTGCCAGTTGGCACCTTTCAGTTCCAGCTTTTTGATTGGCCGATGCTGTCGGAGGTGGCCATGGTATGGCCCTCATGTTAATGTTACCCCCTCTTCCACAAGAGGTAGTTTTGTTTATCTTAAGGCACGAGCATCCTTTGTTGTCTGCAAAGCCTGATCTCATCAGAATGAAACTTGTGGAAAGGGGGTTGCCCTCTTGCTGATGTTCACTACAATGGATTAAAAACACCTTCCATATGAACCGATCCAGGTGAAATCATATTTAATATAATGCTAATCGGCAGTGCAGCGTGTAACACCATTGTGGTATCAGTACTTAAAATAAACGAAAAACAGCGATGCTAATGCTAGCTTAAAAAAAAAAAACAGTAACACTTTATTTTAAGGACCAATTCCAACTATTAACTAGCTGCTTATTAGCATGCATATTACTAGCGTATTGGCTGTTTATTAGTACTTATATAGCCCATATTAATGCCTTATTCTGCATGACAATATTTTAGATACCTTAATCCTACCCCATACGTAAATGTACCTTACTTTATATATTCCTAAGCATATTACTTACACCTTACCAACTATTAATAAGCAGCAAATTAGGAATTTATTGAGGGAAAACTCTTAATTAATAGTGAATATGTGTTCCCTATTCTAAAGTGTTACAAAAAACAATCTACTGAATGCCCCTTTAATATAATAGATTGTTATTCCAAACATAAATCATTGAAAATGACCATTTTCAGTATCAGCCAAGAATTTTTATTTGAGTGCATCACTAATATTATTTCAATATTCTCTCTGACGTTGTCCTCTGAAGCACCTTTGCAGTCTATGTTTTATTCAGCACAGATTACACATAGTGATGGCATCCAATTATTAAGAGCTTATGCATAAGACCAGGCCATTTGAAATAGTTTGGAAAGGAAGCACAGCATCCCAGTGGAAGTCTGAAGTCATTGTGAAGTCATCAAATCGATCATCAGTAAAACCGGCACAGCGTAAATAGAGAAATACACACATGAATCAAAATCAGCCTGGTAAGGTCACACGTACATTTCCTCAGAGAGCAAATGACACAGAAAAAAAAAGCCAAAAAATTCCCAAGACATGGAAAAGGTGTGAGGTAGAAAAAGAGAGGGCCGTAACGATCCGCTGCTTCAGTCATATGCAGTTGACTGCCGTGTCCCCGCCGTGTCAACATAATCCGACCGAGTCTTCCAGTAGCAGGCTAGGTGACAGCCCAGAAAGGACTTAGTGCCCTTGTATCTGTCAGCGTCTCTGTGAACTGGCACCTAGCAAGAGCTTATCCAACTCATGGGTTTGTCAGGCCTTAGCAGAACCCAGAGCACCGTTGCTCTAATGTGTCCAACGCTGCACAAACAGCTTAACGCCTCTCATATCCAATGCATGAGGGAAATCCTTTTTACTACTGCTTTTATGAGTACAATGTGCAGTTTTGTGAGCAAATGCTGAATAAGACAGATCGTTATTCAAAATTGTCATTGAAAAAATGCTTACCTTGTACTCCATACAAGAACAATGACTGCGTTCAGAATGGAGTACTACTACTTACTGAATAATGTACAGTGCCTGCATTATATACTGTGGTGCTATTTTTTAAACAGTAAATGAAACCAGTAGTCAGTATTCCACCAATATGCTAGAAAGGCCTGACATGTTTCATATTTCAAAGAGTTCGATAATTAATAAAAGTAATTGAACACACACACACACACACACTGGAAACTTTCCAGAAACTTTCCACAGCTGCAGTCTGGGATATGGCCTTCTCTTTCTCCTCCTTTCTAATCTTTTTCTCATTCAAGGGATGCTGGGCTTCAGGAGCTTTAGCGTGGTGCTCCTGTTTTGTTTTGTTTTTTTGCTTTGAGAAGCAGATTGCTGAAGCTGCATGTTTGCTCTTCATATATTTCACTACTTGTTTTGCTCTCTTTAACAGTGTGGCCTCAGTTGTCCTGCGGTAAGTAGTGTGCTGTTTGCATGTGATTGAGGAATGTGCAGTGTAGAAATTCAACAGCATTTGCATTAAATCTGGTTGTGGAAACACTTTATTTTAAGGACCGATTCTCATTACTAACTAGTTGCTTATTAACATGAATATTACAAGCATATTGGCTGTTTATTAGTACTTATAAAGTACATATTAATGTATTATTCTGCATGACCATATTTTAGATCTATTAATCCTTCCCCATACTTAAATTTAACAAGTACATTACTTATTAATAAGCAGCATATTAGCAGCAAACTGTATCCCCCACTCAAATATGTTCAGTGTGATAAATGAAATGGAAGCAATATATCTCTCTCTTTTTTTTGACTGATAAAGCTGACATTTTGTGTAAATAAAAAAATAATTAATTCAATAATTAATTAATACAATTATACCTGGATGGCACTCACATTATTAAACATGCAGTGTATCAGTGGTGTGGAAAAAAATATTCTGTTACAAACCATGGAAACCATGGTTCTTGAGACTTGATTTTAAACCGTCACTATGATGAAAAATTGATTTTTACTCAAGGGTGCATTCTATTCAGTAGGGATTACACATATTCACAGACGTCACCTTCCGCAAGTAATATTCGTAAATATTTATATATTAGGAGTGGAACGATACATGTATTCGTACCGAACCGTCACGGTACGGATACTCGGGCGAGGGCTCCCTCTGCTGGCTTGGCATTACAGGATCACACATATTCACAGACGCCACCTTCCGCCGTAAGGGACTTTTCCTATAGAACATTTTCCATTCCACTGCACTTCTTTTCCATTTCCCTTTTCCTGTGTAAACACATGCTGGACCAGGGCTGTTCAATTCCATAGCTGGAGGGTCACGACCCGCAGAGTTTAGTTCTAACCCTAATCAAACACACTGCCTGGAATAATGAACTAATCCTGAAGACCTTGATTAGCTGGCTCTGATGTGTTTAATTAGGATTGGAGCTGAACTGTTAAGGTCATGGTCCTCCAGGAATTGAATGACCTTGTGATAGATGAACGTATTTGACCATTACACTCACGTTTCACGTCTTTTGCGGTGTTATACATGCGAACACAATGTTAAAAGTTCTTCAGCTTTTAAAACATGTATAAAGACACATGCTATACGTATTTGCTTTTGTGAAAAATTGCAAAATGCTGGTATGATGTAAAATTCATGCAAACACAGTCAGTTCATTTTTAAGGAAATGTAAACAGGCAGAACAAAACATCTAATATGTTGAAATAAAACTGTAGATGCAGGCTAAAAAGACCTGCTGATGACTATGATAGCATTATTAATAATCAAACAGCATTAATAAAAAAAAATATTCTTGAAAAACTTTAGTAGTTGGCTTCTGCAGTCAGTTACGTATTGAAAGCACTCTTCATTTTATTTATTCTCTTACTTTTTTGTAACTTGATGAAACAGTATTTTTTAAATTTATTATTTAAATGTATTATGTGTGTGTGCATTGAACAGCCTTACAATGTAATTAAATCAAGTGACAACAGTGCACTGAAGCAAATATTTGTTGTTGCATGAAGCATACTTTTTACATACTATTGTTTTGTTTTTTTTTGTTTTTTACATTTCAGACGTATTGGAGTGTTGCATTCAAAATGTAGACCAGCACTAAACCAAAAACATCATCAGCATCTTTTGAAAGCATAGTGTTGTTAATCAGCGGGACAGCTGAGGAATGAAGCACAGGTTTTACCCAGATTTCCTATGGATTTCCCTGGACCTATTGATCAGTTTCCTGTATATAATGACACACAGCTCTTGAGTTAAAGTGCGACCAGGGGCTCTCTGGCCTAAAGGACACCCGCAGGCTCTGGAGTAAACAGCAATTTACTTCTGACTCAGCTAGCATAGGCTGGTGGCTTACCTCGCTGATTTACTGGCTGGCAAATACACTGACGGAGTGCTCTATCTCAATAGGTCTGTTATCAATCTCTTCGTTATCCGACTGGATCAAGCACTGGCCAGGATTGCAGAAGAGTCGGGATCAGTCCAATAGGTGAATCATGGTCAGGCTAGCAGCCTGTGGGCCTGCAATTTCAGGCAAATAAGAGTTAGTGGCCAAAGCAAAAGAAACTGTTGTACTTAAACGGGAAAAGTCAGTAGTAAATTGTAACAAAAGTGTTATTGTGCTGTTAAAGAGAGTGGCATGTTTTTTTGTTTTTTTGTTTGCTTTGAGAAGCAGATTGCTGAAGCTACATGTTTGCCCTTCATATATTTCACTACTTGTTTTGCTCTCTTTAACAGTGTGGCCTCAGTAGTCCTGCGGTAAGTAGTGTGCTGTGTGCATGTGTTTGAGGAATGTGCAGTGTAGAAATTCAACAGAATTTGCATTAAATCTGGTTGTGGAAACACTTTATTTTAAGGACCAATTCTCATTACTAACTAGTTGCTTATTAAAACCACTTAAGCTCAGGGCGTTTTTTGGTATTTTCGCCTAAATTTAACATACTCAAATTCTTGGACCCGTATCCGGGTCCGCAGAGTTTAACTGGTATCACCCACTCAAAAATGTTTAGTGTGATAAATTAAATGGAAGCGATATATCTCTCTCTTTGTTTGACTGATAAAGCTGACATTTTGTGCAAATAAAAAAAAAATAATTCATTAATTAAATAATTAATTAACACAATTATACCTGGATGGCACTCACATTATTAAACATGCAGTGTATCAGTGGTGTGGAAAAAAATATTCTGTTACAAACCATGGAAACCATGGTTCTTGAGACTTGATTTTAAACCGTCACTATGATGAAAAATTGATTTTTACTCAAGGGTGCATTCTATTCAGTAGGGATTACACATATTCACAGACGTCACCTTCCGCAAGTAATATTCGTAAATATTTATATATTAGGAGTGGAACGATACATGTATTCGTACCGAACCGTCACGGTACGGACATCTCGGTGGGCATGAGGCCTTACATAGTGGTGTGGAAAAAAAAAAAATTCTGTTACAAACCATGGTTCTTGAGACTTGATTTTAAACCGTCACTATGATGAAAAATTGATTTTTACTCAAGGGTGCATTCTATTCAGTAGGGATTACACATATTCACAGACGTCACCTTCCGCAAGTAATATTCGTAAATATTTATATATTAGGAGTGGAACGATACATGTATTCGTACCGAACCGTCACGGTACGGACATCTCGGTGGGCATGAGGCCTTACAACGAATACAGGCAATTCACACCCAATCCAGAAGAGGGCTCCCGGCCGCCAGCAGAAGAACAGCGATTGCCATGAGTTGCGCACTTGAAAACAAAGCCCACTAGACAGTGACCATGTGCTGATTCTGAATGCGTCTCTCACAGACTGACAAAGGAGTATACTTTAAAGGCTTGTGCACTCAACTGTTTGCGAAATGGAGCTTTGTGCTCGTGTATCCTACCTCTCTCATTTGGCACAAGTCCAAATATTCCATAATATTTCCATGTTTGCGATGTAACGTATCTGAATGCTAAACTATTATTTATTATGTAAATTATAGGCTTTGTACTTCAGTCGTGTTCCAACAGTGACACAGGCGGGCGCGCTGATGTTTGGTTCACTGTATTTTATTTTGATAAAGCACCAACTGTGCTGTCAAGTTAGCAATGCTGGAACTGCGATCATTTCAACTGTTTCCTTATACCAGCAGAATCAACTTTAAACACTTATTGTCTTATTAATAATGCATCACTGTATAAAGGTCTGCTTTTATTTGTGTACACTCACAATGAAAACAAAACATTGTGCTTTTGTAAAATAAAGAAAACAAATAGGATGTCGCTTGCTGCCATTTGAGTTTCCTTTCTGTCAACAAATTAAGCGTGTCACAAAAATGAACTGAAACTCAGCATATATAGGCCACGTTACGTGTCGCACTGTTTTGTTTTCTCTTGTTTATCTGTAAACTAAATCAAATATATTTCAAGAATTTATTCCTTGTATGTATAAATGTACTGCGGATTTTATATATATATAACAATGTAATAATATTTTGTATTTTCACATCTAGGTGGAAAAAATGTTAATTTATACTACTGTCTGTTCAAAATAAATGAAAAGAAACCGAGCATAGTAGATTTTTTTTTTTTTTTTTT
>NW_015552676.1:236604-248791 GCF_001515605.1 Sinocyclocheilus anshuiensis
AATGGTAATTTTTTTTTTTTTTTGTTTCTGTTGTACCGAAATCGTATCGAACCGTGACCCCCGAACCGTGGCCTCTGTGTACCATTCCACACCTAACACACACACACACACACACACACACACTTCATTCTTAGTGTGTTCTTAACACAGTTGTTATTTACAGATCAGTAAATCTGTTGAGGTAATCTTATGATGTCTAGGGAAATTTTGATCTTTGCAGTCCACTTTGTCCTCAGATTCTAAACTTCTTGAGTCAATGGCAATTTGCTACTTGCCTTTTTTCAGGACTTGCAATTGACCTTTCGTCAAAAATCCATTGCAGCATTTTGTCAGTCCTTTGGGTAGTTGGGAAAGCACTCAGACAGCCTGATGATGGACACCACGTATGTTGTTGGACAGAAGCAGGAAATCTGATGGGATTTTGTAGCTTTTAACGGGAACTAGCAGTTCGGCAGTTGAGGTAGGATGTTTTATGGGGAGGCTTTTGAGAAACATGTCTATATGGCAGCTGTATTCGTGTATCATTTAAACCAGTCGGTTCCTCCAATAGTGGGTCACACAAGCCAAAATCTCACAGGTGTAATTTAGGTTGTGGACAGCAGAGAAAGGGCAGTAGTAAATGCAAATAATAATATGCAACCAACCATATAACCATATATAGTTAAGTGCGCAAACTAAATACAATTATAAACATATGCATTATGAAAAAAGGAGAAAACACTTCCTATGTATTGTTGTTGCTAGAGTACATCCAGTCAAATTTTATGTCCAATGGAATATTTTTGTTTTTATATATATACTTGTCCAGAAGCAGTGACAAGCAGGCTTGGCTCAACTATGCTCAGATTTAGAGAACACTTTATTTTACAGTGTCCTTGTTACATATGTTACATGTACTTACTTTGAACTTTGAAATCATTTTTCCTCATTTTGCGACAGTTCATACAGAAATGTGTTTTTGTATTCCACTGTATTCCATTGTTTTTCTATGTAAACATGCACCAGGCAGACATGTTTGCTGCGTCTTATTCAAAACAAAAATCTGTCTTTCATTTAGTGTTGGAAAGAGTACTGAGAAATTGTACTTAAGTAAAAGTATTGCTACTTAAGGAATAATGTACTCGAGTACAAGTAAAAGTACTGAAAAATAATATGACTCGAGTAAGAGTAAAAAAGCAGTTTGCTGAAAAACTACTCAAGTTACTGCGTTACAAAATACTTCAGTATTATTTTTCTATTTTTATCCAAAATGAGACGATGTGAGAATTATGGAGCAGGGTTAACCCTAACACTCATGTACTGTAATGTTTGTTTTGCAAGTGAGACCCAGGAAATCCCTTATATGGACAAATGCATCAGATATAACTACAGCTGAATAACATGCAGATAGAGATGCTTTGACTGATGAAACGTGGAAGACAATAAACACACAATTGCAATGCAACGCTAATTGACATCGCTTGTATCACAGTAAAGATTTTTATAAAGAATATTTTCTCATGTCTCACTGTGATAAGAAGCAACATGGAACCACAGAAGCTAACTGTTTCAAACACGACTGATGTTATATAGTGATTTTGGAGCAAAACATGATATTAGTCTCTATGTTAAGAAAACATACCTATCCCTGTTGCGAGGAGCAACTGTTTTATAACTAATTTTGAAAAGTACATTCACGTATAAGATTATGTGGTTGTTTTTAAGAAGGGCAAAAGCAAAGAAGGGTAAGTGAGAGATTAAAAGAAAATAAAGGGTTTAAAACAGTGTGATTTGAAATTTGCCAGTAACAAATAATGTGGGGTATGGTTAAGGTTGGGCATCGTTTGAATTTTAATGATTCAAATTCTTGTCAATTCCTAATTTTGATTCCAATAAGGTAATAATAATAATAATAAATAAAAAATCTTAGATATCATTCACATTAATTCTAACTCTTATTGCAAAATATTTCCTTGTTAGCTGAATACTATGAATTAAAATCAACAGGGTAAAAGAACATTTACACAAGGATGTGTGTGCAGCAGAGAAAGCAGCCCGCGAGTCTTGATTTGAATGGTTTAAAATCACATTGAAAGTGTAGTTTGGTATACTAACAAAGGTAGACATCCAGGGACACATTCGATAGGACAAAAACAGAGCATTTTATTTAACATTTTAACCCATACCTAGGCTTGGGAATGCAAAATCCATTCCAATTCTGGAATAGGATGCTTAAGGTCAGGAATCGTCTAGTTGTTATAAAATGTAAATTTAGATTCCTCTTATTGAGTAATTTGTGCGCATTTTTTATCATTCAAGCACAAGAAGACTCATGTACTGTTTCCTGTACTGCACACATAGGGGCGTAGCCATCATTTCAGAAATGAGGGGGACAGAAATGTAAAAAAAAAAAAAATTGTCTAATTGACAGGCTTTATTTTTTTTTCTTATGCATTTTAATTAGATAAGAAATCAAATACACTGCTGGATGATAACCAATAATTTGTATTCTATATTTTTTCTATATTTTCCTAATGACGGTTTTAGAATTGGTTTATACAAACACATAATAAGGCAGAATAGTTTATATACTCTATTAAATGTTATGTCAATTAGCACTGCATTATTCATATACTATATTTATTACGAAATTACCTGAAATTACCTTTTTTTTTTAGCTACAGCAATAGCGGGATGCCTTTGTCCATATTAGGGATTTTGTGCATGTCATAAATTATTATATATTAATTCTATTGGGCCGTTTTGGACTTTATGCGCGAGCATCCTCCGGCTTCGAGTATGAATGAAACATGCACTGCATGAGAGTTTTTAGCGCTCTGTAATGTTCACATCGTCTTGTTTTGGATATGAATAAATCGTCTGGTCATACATAGACTATCTTGTTTCTTCACCCATGTGCTCACACATCCAAAGCACGCACACAGAAAAAAGGTGATTTTAAATGCATCTGATTGACAGATAAATCATGGTTGATCTATCAGCCAGATGGACGTAAAATGCATGCACTCTTATTTCAATGTTGTTGTTAATGTTGAGGGTATTTTAGCTTCGTACATTTAGTTCAACTGCAATGTTAAAGAGGGCGATTTTTACCATTCAACTGAACTATGTGCATGTATTTTAGACACTTAAGTTACATTGTTCTTGCTTCATCCATGCAATAACTGCGTCCTTCCATCAACCGAGTTTTCTATTTACTTATACTGCTGTGTGCTCTGGTAATGTCCATGGTATGACCCAGGAGCTGACAAAATTACGAATTTAAAATCAGAGCATAGCTCACATTCACTAAAATACTGAAACACTAATGATGCTGATTAAAAACGACAACGCTGGTGATTGACAGTTAAAGCATAGCGCGGTTTAACCCCCACGGTTTGTATAATTTTGTTCTTTCTTGATATTTTTAACTGTATGAGGCCTCCTTTCATTTACGCAACCTCAAGTCACTCTTCAGCTGCATCTTCTAAAGAGGAAATTATGCTTCTTCAGTCACATCCCTGCAACTTGGTGGAAGTTGCTATACAGACAACTCTGTTTCAGAGTATAGACACTCAAAAAGCTTGTTGTCTTTCACAGAACGCTGATAGTCAACACTATTGGGTTAATTAATTATCATATGGCTCAACAGTCATGTTATGCCAACACAGGCTAATTTTACAGCTGGCATATGGACAGTATCAATATGTGCCAGCCAGAGCAGGACGGATGCCCATTTCTGAATTTTAGTTTCTCTGCATGTTTCTTCTCCCACTAGTTTCACCATCATCCAATTAAAAAAAACTTTAAAACATGATTTCACCAATCAATATCAAATGTGGGATATTCTTTTTTTAGGGGTTCAAGCTTGTTGCGCTGAAACCCTATTGTAATTGTTAAGATTTTCAAAGATCACCATTCTGATCTATAAGTGATTGGGCAGACCAAACCGTAAGGCGTAGAGATCTGAAACTTTGAGGGATGGTAGTACCCCAGCCCTTCTACACCGTCACCAAGGCTTGTCCCGATGGGCCTGCCAGGTGCACTACAGCGATCAAAAGTATGAAATTGCTCATAACTCCTAAAGTGCTTGTTGCAGACTCAAGTGTCTTGTATCATAGTAATCCTTGGGTCAAGATGAACAAAATGCATCTGATGGATTTGATCACCACCTGGTGATTTTGGATTTTTTTTTTAAAACCTACTTTTATGAACTAGTCCTAGGTTTTTCACCAGATCAGAACCAAACCAGTGCAGAAAAATTCTCTGGAGAGTGAATATCAATAATTATCAAATAAAAAAAAAATTGACTCACTGTCACAAATGGATGCCAAAACGTTCGAAAGAGGCAGGGCCACTTTTCCTAAAATGGCTATAACTTTTCAACTGAATGAGATTGTTTTTTTCTTAACCTCAACAAAACCACTGCAGTACATCTTGCTGGACTATCTAGGTCAATAATACAAAAAAAATTTCACTTTGATTAGCTATAACAGGTTAATTTAGAAAATGGGCATGGCCAAAAATACCCAAAAGCCTATCATTCTTGAACAAAAACTCAGAACTTCACAAAGTTAGCTGAGCACATGCAGCATATGATTCTAAAGAAGCATACCAACTTTTATGGAGATTGGACTATAGATGGTGCTATAACAGCCATAAATGTTAAAGGGATCATATGATGCGATTTCAAGTTTTCCTTTCTCTTTGGACTGTTACAAACTCTTGGTGCATAAAGAAGATCTGTAAAGTTGCGAAGACTAAAGTCTCAAATCCAAAGAGATATTCTTTATAAAAGTTAAGAGTCAGCCACGCCTACCTAAAACGGCTCGTTCTAACATGTCAACATATTCTGTTACACCAAATACACAAAATAATGATCTTTAAAATAGCATCATATGACCCCTTTAAAAACATCAGTAAATCACTTGAAATTGCCCAAAATGCTCTTTTGAATTATTGATTTAGCTGGCTACATGCTTGCTAAATAATATTTAATCTCTTTTTTTTTCATATGTGCTTAAATGCCTTAAAGTGCTTGAACCTGGTAATCGCTGCTTGCGGAGATATATGACAGAAATGTAGAAAAAACCTTGGGAAAAACCAGGCTCAGTCGGGGAGCTAATGATAGTTATTATTGCTATTATTATTATTATTAAAAATGCCACTTTTCTTGGGTTTTTCACAGGGCTTGGGAAATTTATCTTCCAGTTTCAAACTGCGGGTGAAGCATGGCAACATCCATGGATTTGTAGACACAATGATAAACAATCAGCTTTATCCAGCTGATAATAAAAACCTGTTTGCGATTGCAAATGTGTAAAACACTGTAAACATGCTCTGTGGTTGACAATTGTGCACCTGCAAAACAAATGCTAGTCTGCATATTGTCATTTATCCCATGCAGTCTGGTTTCCAGGAGATTTGGTTGCCTTTGTTGACATTTCAAAAGAGAATGCTAGAATTGCAATTTGTTTTTATACGTCATCTTCTGTGCATCGAGTAATGGAATGCATTTGTGGTCGGAAGTAGGAGATATCAAACAGAAATAGCCACGTCTGACTTCGAATGGAACTCTGCATTATCCACATATATCCTGTATATGACAAGCTCTGGGCACTGTGCCTGTATGCTCTATTCTCAGCAATACAATCAATACATGCCCTGCCTTCTGCTGCCTCATGCATTTCAAGATGTTCCAGTGAAGAACGATGAAACTGTTAGCTAAGCAACATATACCAGGATGCTCTGGACCGTACATTAACTATACAGGATATACTGTGATTTACTGCTTTGCAATATGATACAGCTCATTTGAACCTGTTTTGCCCCTTAATAGTAACTAGCTATAGGGATTTCTATTATATTTAATATAAATGTATAATATTGTTTGGATTTCATTCCTAAAGAACATGCAGACCATACACTGTTAGAAAAATTATGCAAAATTAGTTTAGGGGTAAACAGCTTGGCCTCAAAGGGACACCTTTGTACCTTGTTTACCCTTAAAGGGTGCATAGACCTTAGAGTAGTAATATGTCCCCTAAAACTACTACTATTATGGTACTAATATGCAGCTTTTAGGGGTAAAGTACATACAAATATGTCTTTTTGAGTCCCCAGTTACAAGCTGTTGTACCCCTAAAGTTGCAGTTTTTGAACTTTTTTTTTTCTTTTTTTCTAAATTTCATGTAAAAACATTTTTCAAAAATGTGGTAAGTGTATTCTGTGTAAGTTATAGGGCATTTGCATGTTTCAATAAAACCTCAAATTAAAATGGTATAGCCGGTTTTATTTCTTTTTTTAATTAATTAATTTTTTTTTTTTTTTATACATTTAGATGAAAGTGGTTGTTTCAATTTTTTTTTGAACTGCAATAAAGGATGCGAACAAATGTGTACATATACGCACAAGTTAAACTAGTAGGAATACTACAGTGTATCTTAAAAATCTCTTCCCATCTCTCTCTCTCTCTCTCTCCCTCACACACACACACACACACACACACAGAGAGAGAGAGAGAGAGAGAGAGAGAGAGAGAATACAGTGTAGTCTCAAAAGGGAAACGTCAACTTGTATCCATGCATCACCAAATGGAATCTGGAATCCATGGAATGGAATCCATGGAATCTGTAACATCATACATCAGTTTCTGTGAAGATGTGCATCCCTACCAGGACTCATTTAACATACAGCAAAACTCAGGCATTTTCGTCAGGCCAAAGAGGACACCTACAGAAGGGGGGACAGTGTTCTGTACAATCAGTCCAGAAACACACTGAATAAGGAGATTAGAGTGGCCAAGAGGAACTATGCTAAAAAGCTAGAACACCAGTGTTCTGCCAACGACCCTACATCAGTGTGGAAAGGCCTGAAATACATCACCAACTACAAGATGACATCCCCCTGCACTGAGGCCAATCAACAACTTGCTGAATACCTGAATGAGTTTAACTGTAGATTTGAAACTCCCAGTCTAACACCCCACACTCGCTCTGAACATCTCTCCACACAACCATTAATTTAACACCTCCTGCAAACCCCTCTCTCCCCCACTCCTGCGCTTCAGATCAGTGAAGATGATGTGCGCCAGGTCTTCAGAAAGAACAAGAGAAGAAAGGCACCAGGCCCAGATGGTGTGACACCAGCATGTCTGAAAACCTGTGCTGACCAGCTGGCCCCCATCTTCACACAGATCTTCAACAGATCACTGGAGCTGTGCAAAGTCCCTGCCTGCTTCAAACGCTCCACCATCATCCCCGTCCCAAAGAAACCCAAGATAACAGGTCTTAATAACTACAGACTTGTGGCTCTAACGTCTGTGGTCATGAAGACATTTGAGAGGCTGGTGTTGATCATCCCAACACTTCTCCAGACCAAACTAACCCAGCTCTCCGTTCCTAGCTCTATCTGTGAATGGATCACCAGCTTTCTGACAGATAGCCAACAGCAAGTGAGACTGGGGAAATCCATGTCAAACAGCCGCACCACCAACACTGGTGCCCTTCAGGGATGTGTCCTCTCCCCACTACTCTTCTCCCTGTACACCAATGACTGCACCTCTACTGACCCCTCTGTCAAGCTCCTGAAGTTTGCAGACGACACTACAGTCATCAGTCTCATCCAGGACGGAGACGAGTCTGCTTATAGACAGGAGGTCGAGCAGCTGGCTGTCTGGTGTAGTCACAACAACCTAGAGCTGAACCCCCCTGCACTCCCCCCACTCACCATCATGGACAGCACTGTGGCTGGAGTGGAGTCATTCAGATTCCTGGAAATCACCATCTCTCAGGACCTGTAGTGGGTCACTCACATCGACTCCATTGTTAAAAAGGCCCAACAAAGGTTCTACTTCCTTCCCCAACTGAGGGAATTCAACCTACCACAGGAGCTGCTGAAACAGTTATACTCAGCCGTCATCGAGTCTGTCCTGTGTACTTCAATAACTGTCTGGTTTGGTTCAGCTACAAAATCAGACATCAGAAGACTACAGAGAACGTTTCAGACTGCTGAAAGGATTATTGGTGCTCCCCTGCCCACCCTCCAAGATCTGTATACATCCAAAGTGAGGAAAGGGGCTCAGAAAATTACTCTGGATCCCTCACATCCAAGCCATCTCCTTTTTGAACTTTTGCCATCTGGTCGGTGCTACAGAGCACCGAATACCAGGACAGCCAGGCACAAGAACAGTTTATTTCCCCAGGCAAACTACCTCATGAACAGTTAAATGTTCTCCCATTGTGCAATAAAAGTATGTGCAATAACCTTATACTTATGTATCACCCTACATCCTAGTACATCCCTACTACATATTTTTTATTTTTATTTAATTTAATTTTTATTCTATTCCTATTCTATTTTATCTATAGCACACCTGTACATACATATAAGTAGGCAGCAGGTGCAACGCATACTCAGCTTTTCGCTTCGGAGCAGAGCGATAATATCGTCCTGCCAAGCTTTGTTTGTTGGAAACAGAACGAGTTCAGCGCGCTCTAGGGAGCTTCCGTGCTGGTGGAACGGCACTACAGCGGTGGTGGTTTCCCGTGTCGAGTGGTTGCACGATCGCTGCCTCACGTGCCTGGGCGTTAAGCACGCTGAGGTTGCGTTCGTGGATGAGTCATGTTCTCATTGCCAGAAGATGACCATCGCGGAGTTGCAAGCCAGGCTCCATTACTTCAAAAGGGGTGGAGTTCCGGTGCCTCTGCCTCAATCTAGTTCTCTTCCTGGCAGAAGTCAGGGGAGGACTACTTCAGGCAGTAGCTCGGGCAGTCTGAGGATCACAGTGGCGGCAACCCCTCCGAGGAAGCAACCTCCAAGGGTCCCTCACTCCTCTAGCACTCCGCAGCCATTTAAGCTCCCTGAGGAACGTGCTGGGCCCTCTACTAGGACCGTACCAGCCGTATCCTTCGGGGATCCTCCCGACGATCGGATGTCAATCGCTGGATCGGACGGTAGCAAAGCCTGAATCAGATCCAGAGATGATGGCTATGCTTTCCCGGGCCACCGAGAGGGTAGGGCTCGAGTGGAGACCTCCACCATGTCCCGAGCGCTCGAGGTTGGATGACTGGTTTCTTGGGGTGACCCGTGCAGGTTCTCAGTGCCCCACTCCGATACCATTCTTCCCAGAGGTGCATAGGGAGTTTACCAGGTTGTGGATGGCACACCATGGCGTTGCTGCAGGTCCACCAGGCTAAGGCACTGAAAAACCTGCACGAGAGTGGTCATGATCCGTACCGCAACTGACCTCGCGCTCCAAGCGACGAAGGTCACCACGAGTTCTTTGGGTCGTGCGATGTCCACGCTTGTGGTCCAGGAGCGCTGTCTCTGGCTGTGTCTGGCCAACAGGAGGGACGACGACAAAGCGCAGTTCCTCAATGGCCCCGTGTCCCAGACCGGCCTCTTCGGCAACACAGTCGAGAGCTTTGCCCAGCAGTTCTTGGCTGCACAGAAGCAGACTTAGGCGATCCGTCACATCCTGCCCCGACGGGCAGCTGCTGCCTCCACCTGTTCGCCGGCCGCAGCGCCTCAGCCTGCTTGTCACCGAGGGTGTCCCCCTACGTCCGCCCCTGCTCCCGTGCCACAGCTGCGGCAGCCTCCAGCCAACCAGCGGCGTGGTGCCGGTCATAGGGCGGACTCCCTACCTGTCCAGGCCCCTGCCAAACCTGGCAGCAAGCGGAAAAGCAAGAAGCCCTGAGACAGGCGACCCAGAGATGGAGGGAGCTTCTCTTCGGGAGATGGTGTGCACACCACTCCCTTCCCCGGAGGAGGGCTGGGCAAAGAATCTTTTGTTTTGTTTTGTCCTGCCGCTGACCTCTCGGTCAGTGGTACCCAAAATCTCGACAAAAGAGTAATTTCCTCTATCTTTGGGTCCCGAGAGGGGATGGAGAGTTGTGGATGGGCCAGTTCTGTATCACACTCATCCTCCTCTGTCGCCAGCGGGCAACTATCAAAGGCGCTACTCATGCACCCTCTGCCCAACGATGGAACTAGGTAAGTGTTGCACCGCATACTCAGACCCGGCTTTGGTCTGCCCACGAGCCACCCGAGCCGGGTCCCTGTGTCCACCTCGATGCCCCACTGTGGGTACATCGGTGGTTCCGTTGGTCCTGCTTGCACAGTATCTGGGAGCCTGGCTAGCGCTGCCCAGCCCGTCTTGCTGGCTCCTTTGTACCATCAGACTCGGCTATGCGATTCAGTTCACCCGGCGTCCCCCCAAATTCAGGGGCATCCACTTCCCATCAGAGAAGGCAGCCAATGCTCGGAAATCGCAGTCTGGTGAAGCATATGATAGAGCCGGTCCGATGGAACTAGGTAAGTGTTGCACCGCATACTCAGACCCGGCTTTGGTCTGCCCACGAGCCACCCGAGCCGGGTCCCTGTGTCCACCTCGATGCCCCACTGTGGTTCCGCTGGTCCTGCTTGCACAGTATCTGGGAGCCTGGCTAGCGCTGCCCAGCCCGTCTTGCTGGATCCTTTGTACCATCAGACTCGGCTATGCGATTCAGTTCACCCGGCGTCCCCCCAAATTCAGGGGCATCCACTTCCCATCAGAGAAGGCAGCCAATGCTCGGAAATCGCAGTCTGGTGAAGCATATGATAGAGCCGGTCCATCCAGCCGATATGAGGATAGGGTTTTACAGCCCCTACTTCATTGTACCCAAGAAAGGCGGTGGGTTACGACCGATCTTGGACCTGTGTGTCTTGAACCAGGCCCTTCACAGGCTACCGTTCAAGATTTTGATGCAGAAATGCATCTTTCGGTGCATCCACCCCCTAGATTGGTTTGCAGCGACACGTACTTTCATGTCTCGATCCTTCCGCAGCACAGACCCTTTCTGCAGTTCGCATTCGAAGGATGAGCATATCAGTACAAGGTCCTGCCCTTCAGGCAGTTCCTGTTCCCCTGTGTCTTTACGAAAGTTGCGGAGGGGGCTCTTGTTCCCCTGAGAGAGCAGGGTATTCGCATCCTCAGCTGGCTCATACTAGCACAGTCTCGGGATCAGTTATGCGAGCACAGGGATCTGGTGCTCAGGCACCTCAGCCTGTTGGATCTTCGGGCCAACTGGGAAAAGCACAAACCCGACACAGAGAATCTCTTTTCTTGGTGTGGAGTTGGATTTGTCAAACAGACAGCACGCCTCACAGAGGAACGTGCTCAGTCGGTGTTGAACTGCTTGAAGTTCAGTCGGCCGCACGCTTGAGCAGACCCAGCATATGAACAGCACGAAGCGACCTCAGATGCTTCTGACTCCAAAGGAGGAGGTGGCAGGCGAGTTACGATGGGAGCGCAGACCAGACAGCGACTCACAGGCCTCAAGGATAGTTTTAGTCACCAGAGAGAGATCAGGTACCTGCAAAGCACTGGACAGAGACAAACAAATTGTTTGAGAATGCTCAGCATTGGACAAAGCCAGGACTGTGTTTACATCACCAGAACTGGGTTTGTCCGACTGCTCACATTCATAATAAGGTTTAATCATTTTGACATGGCAAAGTATGCTATGACGGGCATGGTCAGGAGTAGCTACAATGTAATCCCTGTCACTGACTCACTTTTCTATGACATAGGGGCCACTATAACGTGCCTGAAGACTGGAAGCAGGAATTGGGTAAAAACACCAGAACTTTATCCCCAGACTTAAACTGTCTAACTTTGGCCTTTTTTTAAAACAAGCTATTCATTTTGGACTGAGCAGCAGACAAGTTTTGTGTAACCAACTTACAACCTCTATGTAACTTGTAACGAAAAGAGCTGACATAATCAAGCAGATTTTTTGGTTTGGACTCATTCAACAAATTCTTCTGCAGCAGTTTTATGGGGTCACGCACATTGTGAGCGAACACTAAATCTGCTGGGCTGAAACCAGTAGACTCCTGTACAACTTCCAGAGATGCAAACAGCAAGAGATGTACACCATCATCCCACTCCTTTTCAAATTCAAGGCAATATGCACAGAGCATCGACTTGAGATTTTGATGAAACCTCTCCAGTGTTCCTTGTCTTTTTAGGTGGTAAACACTTGAAACACAGTGGGTGATGTTCAGCTGATCGGCCAACTGCGGAATAACACGAGACAAAAAATTTGTCCCCTCATCAGTTTAATTACCTTAGGGAGTCCAAACAAGAAAAAAAAAAAAAAACTTAACGAGTGCTTTTACAACAGTGGGCGTAGAGATTTTACGCATTGGTATAGCTTCAGGAAAG
>NW_015552676.1:249094-251570 GCF_001515605.1 Sinocyclocheilus anshuiensis
AAGAGTGTTGAAGCACACATAATGGTCAATAAGAACTGGTTTCCAGATTTAGTATGGGGCAATGGACCTACATAGTCGACAATAACATTATCAAATGGTGCATCTACAGCCAGAATAGGATATAAAGGGGATGGGGGGATGGGTGGGTTTGACTTTCCAGAAATTTGACAAGTATGACATGTTTTACAGTGTAACTTCACATCCTGTTTTAACCCTGGCCAAAAAAACTGCCGCAAGATATGGTTGTAAGTTTTGTTAACACCTAAATGACCAGCTAAAGGATTGTCGTGTGCCAGACTAAGTATTTCACTGCGAAACTTGTTTGGCACAACAATCTGTGACAATACTCCAGTCATCCTGTGTGGAAGCATAAGGTGGTGTCCACTTACGCAGCAGTACATCATTTTTAAGAAAATAGCCAGAAGCCCTGTCTGCAAGCTCCTCTTCAGAGACAACCAATTCAAAGAAAGAGGTGAGAGATCACACTTCTGCTAAGAAATCAGATGTTCCTGGGACATGTGCTCGCCACCAAAGTTCTCCAACAGCTTCTACGGCTCTAGCACAGCGTAAAGCAAACTGGGCATGCTGCCTCCATCTGAGGCCATGGGATCAGAAGCAGTAGGTGGAGAACGTGCGGTAGGGCTACTGTCAGGGGATAACTTGAACTCTATGTCAGTATCTATCATAAAGCTACCCTCTAAACCAGGGTTGTCAAACTAATCCAACTAATCAAGTCCTTCAGGCTTATTTGAAAACTACATGATATGTGTGTTGGAACAGGGTTGGAACAAAACTCTGCAGGGCTCCGGCCCTCCAGGGATTGAGTTTGACACCCCTACTCTAAACCATCACATTCTAAAACATTAGCTTTAGCCATAGCACGTGTAACAGCACACAGAGGAAACACTGGGATACTTTGTCTGCAAATCATCAGAGCGTTCAGAGACAAGGGGCACAGCAGTAACCTTGGGACTTACTAGAATTTTACCCCTAGCTAAATCATTACCTAAGAGGAAATCCACTCCTTTAATGGGAAAAGTGGCACACGCGGCCACCTCAACTGGACCAGACACCAGGTCTGAGTCGAGCTGAACAAAGTGCATGGGCAAATTAACAAATTTCATTCCAAAGCCCTGCACCAGCTCACTACAGTTTATGGAGGATTAATTTTCGAGAGGCAACACACTTTGTAGAATAATAGACCTAGAAGCAGCTGTATCGCGTAAAATAGTTATTGGGACTTTTATGCAGCTGTCAGACAATGAAACAGTGCCCTTCATAATGAAACAGAAATACATGTCCAAGTTCACACTTTCAGATTGAGAAGTGTGCAGGCCTGAAGATGTTTTGACCAACACAACAGTTTTAGGTTTATTTTTATTCAACAAAAAACAATTGTTAATCAAATGGCCACACTTTTTACAATAAGCGCACACAGGCCTCGCTTAGGCCTTAGCTGTTCTCTCCTTAGAGTTAACATGCTCGCTAGAGTAAGCGTGCGTGACTGGACCACGTTGTGACAGAGGAAAGAAAGGCTTTTCAAAGCTTTCTCTGTGGTTTAGAGCATATTCATCAGCTAATATCACAGCAGCAGTCACTTTAGTGATTTTTTGTTCATTTAAGTATGTTGCAATATTGTCTGATAGACAATTTTTTAAATTGCACTGTGAATTGAAGTGATGACTCAAAATAGTGCACAGCATAAACCAGGATCAAACCAATGTGCCCCTCTAACTGTACCTGCTTAACAAAACCTCACCTGTCTAACTCAACCCCTAATCTTCACTCAGGTTCTGCGGCGGGGACTTATGCACTAAAAACCAGTAGGTTTGTGAGGCAATCTGCAATAGACAACCACCCAAGCTCCTACGGATGTGCTCCCAAGATAACTGCTTTCGCTGCTAACACTAACCGCTTCCCCGCAACACTATAAAAAAAAAAAAAAAAAGAGGTGACACTCAAAGGGCAACACCTCTTCAGCCTAACAGGGGAGCAAAGGCCACTATCTAAAAACAAACGCAATGCAAGAGACAAAACACTTCACTCACCTGCATTTCCTGCGAAAAGAGTGTAATGGACGCCAAAAAAACATAAGGAAAACAATTTTAAAAAAGCATAGAATAGCGTGTCCAAGCACGTGCATGCTTCCGCTTATATCGCGCCACAAAGTTACACAAGGAATTCCTGATGACGCAATACTGTAAAACGTCTCTAGGTTACATATGTAACCATGGTTCCCCGAGGGAACGAGACGCTGCGTCGAGCCGCCCCTACGTGACCGCGTTCTGAAGCACGTGTCAAATCAGCCCAATGGAGTAGCGAGACGTCACGGGCGGGGTGACGTAAGCACCAGAAAGTATAAAAGCGCATCCGGCAGAGCGCAAACCAGCTTCGATGAAGTAGCACCTGCAGGGATGCCGGGAGTATGGCAAAGAGACGCAGCGTCTCGTTCCCTCGGGGAACCATGGTTACATGC
>NW_015552676.1:251597-252936 GCF_001515605.1 Sinocyclocheilus anshuiensis
AACCAATCGTCGATATAATTGAGTATGCGGATGCCCTGGAGTCGCAGAGGAGCCAGAGCAGCATCCACACACTTCGTGAAAGTCAGGGGTGAGAGTGACAGGCCGAAAGGAAGAACTCGATATTGGTATGCTTCGCCCCCGAAAGCAAACCTTAGGAACTTCCAGTGTTGAGGGAGGATGGAAACATGGAAATAAGCATCTTTGAGATCTATCGTAACAAACCAGTCCTCGGACTGGATTTGAGATACTATCTGCTTGATAGTGAGCATCTTGAACCGAAGCCGTTTGATAGCGCGGTTCAGAAGACGGAGATCTAAGATCGGACGCAACCCCCCATCCTTCTTCGGAACGATGAAGTAACGGCTGTAGAACCCGGACGCTCTCTCGAGAGGCGGAACACGTTCTATGGCCCCCTTCCTCAAGAGAGTATCTACTTCTTGTTCCATTACCAGAGCCTGCTCGGGGCCCACTAGTGTGGGGATGACCCCGTTGAAACGAGGCGGACGAGAACCGAACTGGATTCTGTAACCTTTCTCTACAATCTGCAGGACCCATTTTGAAATATTTTGTAGAAGTTTCCACGCTAACGGAAAATCTACTAAGGGAACCAGCCTCTCAAGGCTGGCCTCTGGTGTTATTAGAGGAGCCAGTTCGGTGCCCTGACACGGATGACCGGCAGGGAACGAACGACCTGACTGCTGTAGCACCCTCACTCGAGGGGGTAAGCTCTCACGTGCCGTACCGTCGCCGGGCGGCAGCTTATATTGCATATCGGACAGATTCAACCACAGATGCCGCTCCATGGCCACCATTGCTGCCTACCACGTCGGATTCCCCCTCCTCCCTGTCATCCGGGTCCTTCAGCAGGTCAGCCTGGTATGTTTGTAACACCGCCATGGTGTGCAAGCATGCGCCAGCGTGACCTGCTGCCGTATAGGCTTTCCCAACCAGACTAGATGTCAGCTTAACAGGCCTGGTGAGAAGCTTCGGGGCCTTCAGGGACGATGCTGAGGATGGGGAGATATAGCTCGCAAGCGTCTGCTCCACCACTGGCATCGCCCCATATCCCTTATCATTCAGCCCCACGATGTTTAATTTGGCTACAGCACGAGTCACAACCTCCACGAGCTCCTCATACGCAAGGGACTGCGGTGGCGAGTCCACAGTCTCCTCTGTCTCAACACTCATCACCTCTACGTCCTCGGAGGAAGATAGATGAAGTCTCTCTCCGGGGGGGAAGAAACCGCAGCGCGGGCTTCCGAACCCTGAGAGAGAGCCGCGGATCTAGCGGGTGAGGACCGAGAAAAGGACGAGCCCGTCTCGGATCCCTCCGCTAAAT
>NW_015552676.1:253931-257355 GCF_001515605.1 Sinocyclocheilus anshuiensis
ACACGTGCTTCAGAACGCGGTCACGCAGGGGCATTCCCAAAGCGATCTCGATGTCACTACCGTTCTGCTCATTCCGCTGTCCCGCTGTCCGCACATGAATAGGGAACAAAGAAAGTGGCAAAAAATACACCAAAAATTCCATTTAACGCAATGAAACATGTTTTGATCATATACAATGTAAAGAATAAGTAGAGCTTTTTGGTACAATAGCGGCTGCTCGCAATTAAACCACTGCAAATCGGCTCAAATCAAAATCTGAAAAACAAAAATGAAAAACGAGCGAGACAAGCCCCCAATTATGTTACGGTCCCTGATGTAAATGTCTAGGAGTCAGGAGGGACACATAACATAATAGATGGACAACAGCTAAAGTGTTCCAAATAGATTATTTATTTAAACACAAATTACTCACAAAAGTAATCAAAAATGAGAGACGGGAAGCCCAGCAACAGAGAAGAAAAATAACTAAACTGACAGAGTCAAGCTGGGACTCCCCGCTCCAAACTAAATTTACAAACTAAGGTAAAACATAACGATGTGGCTGTGAAGGCTGTGGCTGGCAGAGAGAGAACTGAGAGTCTGCCTCCTTCCACTTTATAGCCTCGCTTCCCCAGTTCAGCCAATAGGGAACTACAGAAGACAAAATAATATAACAATATTAATTCAAATAATTATTTGAGGATTCTGGCCCGGGGCATTCGCGAAACGCGCATAACAGCCAACAACGACCCCGTGGAGGGGAAGACGGCGGTGAAGCACAACCTGGTCATCAGGTTCCTTAGGGGGGCAAGAAGGTTGAATCCTCCTCGACCTCCCTCTATAGCCTCTTGGGACCGGACTCTGGTGCTCAGAGCACTTCAGCAGGTCACATTTGAGCCTTTGCAGCCAGTGGAGCTAAAGTTTCTTTCAATGAAGTCTCTGCTCCTGGTTGCGTTGGCCTCCATCAAGAGGGTAGGGGACCTGCACACATTTTCGGTCGACGATTTGTGCCTAGAGTTTGGGCCAGCTGACTCCCAGGTAACCCTGAGACCCCAGCCCAGTTATTTGCCCAAGGTTCCTACTACTCCCTTCAGGGATCAGGTAGTGAACCTGCAAGCGCTGCCCCCTGACGTTGCTCTGCCCCGCCTGGCTTTGCTCTGTCCCGTCCGAGTATTAATGTGCTACGTAGACTGGACGCAAAGCTTCAGGACCTCAGACCAGCTCTTCACTGCAAATCGGCTCAAATCAAAATCTGAAAAACAAAAATGAAAAACGAGCGAGACAAGCCCCCAATTATGTTACGGTCCCTGATGTAAATGTCTAGGAGTCAGGAGGGACATATAACATAAAAGATGGACACAAATTACTCACAAAAGTAATCAAAAATGAGAGACGGGAAGCCCAGCAACAGAGAAGAAAAATAACTAAACTGACAGAGTCAAGCTGGGACTCCCCGCTCCAAACTAAATTTACAAACTAAGGTAAAACATAACGATGTGGCTGTGAAGGCTGTGGCTGGCAGAGAGAGAACTGAGAGTCTGCCTCCTTCCACTTTATAGCCTCGCTTCCCCAGTTCAGCCAATAGGGAACTACAGAAGACAAAATAATATAACAATATTAATTCAAATAATTATTTGAGGATTCTGGCCCGGGGCATTCGCGAAACGCGCATAACAGCCAACAACGACCCCGTGGAGGGGAAGACGGCGGTGAAGCACAACCTGGTCATCAGGTTCCTTAGGGGGGCAAGAAGGTTGAATCCTCCTCGACCTCCCTCTATAGCCTCTTGGGACCGGACTCTGGTGCTCAGAGCACTTCAGCAGGTCACATTTGATGCTTTGCAGCCAGTGGAGCTAAAGTTTCTTTCAATGAAGTCTCTGCTCCTGGTTGCGTTGGCCTCCATCAAGAGGGTAGGGGACCTGCACACATTTTCGGTCGACGATTTGTGCCTAGAGTTTGGGCCAGCTGACTCCCAGGTAACCCTGAGACCCCAGCCCAGTTATTTGCCCAAGGTTCCTACTACTCCCTTCAGGGATCAGGTAGTGAACCTGCAAGCATTGCCCCTGGAGGAGGCAGACCCAGCCCTAGCTTTGCTCTGTCCCATCCAAGCTTTAAGATTGTACGTGGACCGGACACAAAGCTTCAGGACCTCAGAACAGCTCTTTGCTTGTTACGGAGGCTGGCTGAAGGGGAATGCTGTCTCCAAGCAGAGGATGGCCCACTGGATAGTGGATGCCATTGCAGCTTAGTGTCGGCTTGCTATGTCACAAATTGTGATACTTTCTCCAGAGTGTCCGTACTGTAGACCCTGTCGAGCTCCTCCATCTCCCTCGGCAGCCAGACGTGGCAGAGCATCTGGTGCCAGGCCCTGACCTGATGAATCCGTGAGAACCGGTAGAGGGCTGGGTCCCATATGTAGTGACCTAAGTGGATCCCATATGTGTATTCTTCCACGGTATAGCTTAAGCATGTGTTTCCACGGCAGACTTCTCTGCCATCCCTTCAAGGCGGTTACAACCACATCTAAATCTTCCATATGTACAGAGGCCCTAAGGGGTTAATTCATATGTGTAAGTTGCACTTGGAACCTCCTTCAGGAAGGATGGGGCTTCTGCAATGTTCCTGTTCCAAGTTGAATGGGTACGTTTTCCCAAGTGGGCAGTGCTTAGACAACAGTGACTGGCCGTCCATACCTAAAGTGGCGCAGGAGGCTCGCACAGGACACTGGAAGGGATTCCCAATTTGTCGGTCACCGACGTGACGTTGAAAGTGACCAGCTGAAAGGGAACGTCTCGGTTACGTATGTAACCCTTGTTCCCTGAAGGAGGGAACGGAGACGTCATGTCCCGCTGCCACAGCTGCTGTACCACCGCTGAGCAGCCGGGTCACTTGCTTGGATCCTCAGCGAAAACCTGAGTATGCATTGCACCTGCTGCCTACTTATACTCGCGCTGCGATCAGTGGCAGCTGGATGCAATCATTGCATGCCAATGTGAATTGGCTCGTTTAGTTTACACTCGAAGTACATTTACATTACATTTACATTTAGTCATTTAGCAGACGCTTTTATCCAAAGCGACTTACAAATGAGGACAATAAAAGCTGTCAAAACTAACAAAAGGGCAGCAATATATAAGTGCAAATGACAAGTCTCAGTTAGCCTAATGCAGTTATGTATATATATATTATACACACACATATATACACACACACAAAGAAAAACAAGTAGATAGAATAGAAAAAATAGAAAGCTAGTGTTTGTTTGTTTTTCTTTTTTTTTATAAAAAAAGATGATACATATAGATAAAGTAGAATTAAAATATAATAGAAAGTGCTAGAGTTAGAGGGTCAAATAAAGATGGACCAGATGAGTTTTTAGTCGTTTTTTGAAGATGGCTAAGGACTCAGCTGCTCGGATTGAGTTGGGCAGGTCATTCCACCAGGA
>NW_015552676.1:257511-268262 GCF_001515605.1 Sinocyclocheilus anshuiensis
TACGAAAGGCTATTACCCATTCAGTAGCATATCTTCTCCTTTTCAGCACAATGCCTTAATACAAGCGAAGTACTGAAGAGTAAACGCTAGTGACAGACTTCATTTATATCCTTTATACCCTTGGCTTGGCTACTCACAATTGAAGTAGATCGATCTCACTGATGAGATTCCCAATTTGTCGGTCACCGACGTGATGTCTCTGTTCCCTCCTTCAGGGAACGAGAGTTACATATGTAACCAAGATGTTTTGCCAAACATTGTTGTCCCGTTTTACGAAAGGCTATTACCCACCTTATTTCATATCTTCTCCTTTTCAGCACAATGCCTTAATACAAGCGAAGTACTGAAGAGTAAACGCTAGTGACAGACTTCATTTATATCCTTTATACCCTTGGCTTGGCTACTCACACTCTTCACAACAATACAATAGAACAGCACAATATGTTAATTAAAATAACATTTAGTATATAAATTGTGGATGGAAAAATGTGCATTTATTTGAACAAATGTAGATAATGTAAACATGTAAATATAAAGAACTTTGATACTTTAGTGTTATCTGCAATGTCGTGATGTGTACATAAATATAAACAACTTTGATAGTGTTGCCTGCACAGCAGGTACATATGTACATTATATGTACATGATGTAAACAAAATACTCGGCAATGGTGTTGACTGATGAATTTGCACATTGATTGTCTTTCAGCATATTAAAAACATCAGATGTACATGCAAACAATTTCAAAAACTTGATTTTCACCACAGGGGGTTTTTAAAATAACAAAATTATAAAGCGGATGGGAAAAAATATGCCAACACATTCTATGAAATAACTCTGATCAATTAATTTTGAATGATGAAAAGTGATGTACAAATTTAAATTTGGTGACCAATTAGTCTCCAAAACATCTTGATTTATGATAGAGGGTTTCTTTTTTTTCTTCTCTTTTCTCTCTAGAGTGATGTTTGCTTATAAATGTGATGGGGCCCATGGTTTGATTATTTTAAAGGCAGTATGATGTGATATGAAAATTGTAACCTTGGTGACAAGAGCATGAGTCATCCGAGCAAGAGTGGCACCATTTTGCCGTCTGAATATTTTGACAAGTGAAAGGTCTTTTTGAGTGCAGTGCACTAACATTAGGGTCATACTGTCTTTGCCCATCACTTCCTTCACTGTGTCAAATGTCACTGAGCAGTGACATAGCTTCAGGCTGCCCATGGTATTTTAAACTGACACAGAACATTGGAGAACTCCAGTAACACTGCTTACTACCTAGTCTGCGCAACTGCTGTATAGATGGGGCTGTTGAATTGGGGGTTGAGCTAAATGGGGGAGAGACTGCCAATGTTAATAGCAGTTCATTAGCAGTGCGGGTGTATACTGGTGAATTCACAGTTGAGTAATAGCAGCCATCAGCCTTTGGGCAAGATTCAGACAGGTTGAGTCACAAAATTGGGGGAAGCTCGTATCTATAATGGAAATAATAATGCATTTCAATTCTGAATGTTCACTACACAAAAATTGCCAGATTTAGAGTGTTTCAAACCAAATAAAAACTGACTACTGGATGCAGATGTTGGGTTTTCAAAAACCCTAACACTAAGGTATTGAACTTCAATGCATAACTTGTCCCACACCAAACATGAATGCCAAAATAATTTGGTTTGTTAATGTGAGATGAACTGTAAATAAATAAATAAGTTAATTAATTAATGAATGAATGAAAAGACAAGACAAAAATTTGGAAATATTTTCCAGTTTATTGTACTCTTTGAACCACAAATCCTAAGAAACTATACATAAAAACCCATGTTAGATGAACAAAAAATCCCCCGAATTGAGCAATATTGATGCAATGTTAAAGGGGACATTGAATGCCCATTTTGCACAAGTTGGTATGATTCTTTATGGTCTTCATGAAAATTAAAATTAAAATTCCTCATGGTTGTGTAAAACAACACCCTTTTTACCTTGTCTAAAAGAGCTCTGTTCATAGCGACCCATTCCGGCGCATATCTCTTTAAATGATAATGAGCTACTGCTCACCCCACGCCTCTCTTCCATGGGGCGTCGACACAAGACATGAATTGCTGCCTTGGACTCCATATATGGCTTGGAGATGGTCTTATTCAAATAGGTAGCTATCTATGTAGAAACCGGCTGCAAATTGAAACAGCTGGTTGGTTTCAGACTCAGACAGCACATTACAAACTGGCTGTAATAATATATAATTATATTTACTTCTTTTCAGAGCTAGCAGACATGCCAGAAACATAACTAAATGCAAAATATATATATATATATATATATATATAATTGTGTGCATGAATATTGGCTACTGTTACACAAATATTGTTTTGCTGTTTTCTTCTTATTTTTTTTTTTTCTCAAAAAACTTTTGCAGTTTTGTCATTATTGGTCTTTGTTCTTATGTTAAGCTCATTATACATGTTTTACACTCTGCAAAAGTAGCTCCAAAGCAGGGATTCATAACCCCGGGTAAAATGTGTTGCTAACCCTGCTTCTAAATGACAAGTGTGTATTTCCTTTACTATGGGTTTAAAGTAGGGTTAGAATGATAATATCCCAGGGTTAACTGCAGTGTGAAAATCCCTATAGTGCTAACTGAATGTAATGTTGCAGAAGCAAGAGAAGGCAGGTGGAGATGTAGATCTAAGCGCAGGAGTTTAATAAATGCTCAGGAGCAAACAAGAAATCCAACACAGGCAAAACATAGAACTCAAACATGGGCAGAGAGCCACCACTACAAATATTTAACGACTGACAAAGGAATAAGGGAAGCACTAGGGCTATATGTACAGAGGGAAATTAGGTAACAAGGGAGATGAACCAATATGTAACTATAGTAGCAAACAAGGGTTATCATCAGAGCTAACAACCAAGCAGGCACAGGGAACAAAAGGAACAGGAACTAAAACACAGGATGAGAACATAGGGAACAAAGCAAAAGTAAACACAACATACAGTAAAATTCCTACACCAAAACACAGGGCAGACAAGACAGGAATTGTGACACTGAAAATGTGTTGAACAAGAAATCTATAGTTGCCTTGAATTTATTGGCTAAATTAGACATTTTGAATTTAGTGAACAAACAAATTAAAAATGACAAAATAGTGTTACTTTACAATTTTTAAGAGAATAGTTTAAGAGAATATAACCTAAAGATTTAAATACATAAGGTTGTGTTTAAATATTTCCAACAATTGATTTTTACAGTGTGTGCTGTTAACTTTTTTTTTGTTATCATCAGACATACAATTTTCATCCAGCGGATGATAAAATGGAGGAACAAACTCTAAAATACTTACACTGAAGGAGGAATCCAAGCCAACACCCTACCAACCAACTCCAACACCCTGGCAACCACAACAATGTGTTAAAAACTAGTGCTGTCAAAATTAGCGCGTTTACGCATGCAATTATTTTTTTTTCACTTTAACATGTAAAAAAATATTTAAAGCAATTAACGCAGGGGCGGAGCTCGGGTTGGCCACCCCACTCACAACTGCAGCTTATTGTCTTGAGAAGAATTGCATTTATTTAGACCCAGAATGTCTTTAAGACCACATCAAACGGGAGACTTTTCAGACGCACACTCCAGCTTCACCTCAGGGCCAGGCTCAGTATTTGCTGACCTCATACGTAATTCCCCTGGAACTGCTTCCGTTTTACAACAGTGAGCGCAAGCTAGATTCGAGTGATTATTACGTTTTGAATATGGATATTTTTCTTACAAAAACGCATTGATTCACTGCAGGAGGCCTTTGTTCACCCCCCGGAGCCATGTGAGACATTTTTTTTTGTGGAAGGGTGCTTTTTATTTCAAGTCTTTTGGACAGAAGGAATGCAACACCCGCTGAGTACAACGATAGAGCTTGAAAGATCAAAGACAATTTTTTATATAACTCCGACTGGATTTGTCTGAAAGAAGAAAGTCATATACACCTAGGATGCATCGGGGGTGAGTAAAACGCAGCCTAATTTTTATTTTTGGGTGAACTAACCCTTTAAAGCAGCCAAAATAACCTAATAATCCAGCTGCTGTGATGTCTGTTAATCAAAGAACAAAAAAAAAAAAAAAAAAGAGGAAATCATTCATCTATATTTAATTTAGAATTTAGTGTTTGATAACTTTATTCAATTTCTGTATATTTCCTACATGCTGAATGGCACAGGTAGCTAAATATGACATTTATTATTATGGGTTTATGTGAAGATTGTTGTAAGTTTACTTAAATTAGAAGTTGGTATTTTTTAAAGTCTAATAAATGTTAAAATGACTATAGTCAATAGTTAAATATTAGGGGGAAAAATCATAGAGACATCAGTAGTACTGGTATCGGTGATAAAAAAAGTCAGTCATAAAAAAATATGCCATTAAACAAATATTACAAATATACTGTATTTATGTTGTTTCTACATTAATTCGAAGATTGAATGTGAAATTATTGCAATATAAAAATATATTTAAAAACTTTCATGTTAGGTGGGATTAATCGTGATTTATAGTAGCGATTCATTTCAGAAAAAATGTGCGAATATTTTTTTTTATCGATTGACAGCAACTTGCCAGAATGACCTAGCAACCATCCCCAACTCAACTCTGTAGTATCATTATGGTGGTGAGTTATGCATAGGTAAATGTCACTCACGTCACATTTTCCTCAGAAAATGTAGATGTAGTTTACATTAAAATCTAATATTTGCCCAGCAAAGAATTATTTTAGTTGTTCTTGAAAATGTCATTGCCACTTGGTTGGTGAATTAAAAGAGAATATTAAACCAATATTGTTTGATTAAACCAACAGGACATTTTTCTACAGGTATTTAGACATGGATTCCTTCATAAGATTATTATTCATCCTAGCCTCCCACTCTGAGGGTTGCCTGGGATTTTATTTGCGTAAATGAAAGGAGGATTAAACAGAAAAGGTTTCATTTTTATAAGTGTTTTATTTCACAGCCTGAGGATGCGATGAAAACAAAGTGAACTATTTCTGGCCGAGTCTCAATAACTTGTTCTTTGGTTCTCATTCAGTTGCATAAGTTTTACAGCATGTGCAACCCACTGATAAGAAGATACTTTGGTTAGTTTACCAGGGAGGGAAGGGCAGGTCAAGTTAGTTTAAATTGGCACTCCAAAGACCCTGTGTGGTATATACAGCACATTGTGTGCCCACTTTAACATTACCACCTACACTGAAGCACAGGGTTATCGAACTCTCTAACTGGGGCAATGATTGTTGAATTCCCAGTAAGTTGACACTTCATAGCATGTACAGCCTTCCATAATTTATAAACCAGTTTCGCTTTGATTAAGGCTTTGAAATGAAAACCATTGTCAAGATGTAGTCCAGGGTACATGAAACTTTGATAAGTGCACAGTTTACCAGTTGAGCAGTCATGGTTCTTTTTGCAAGGTTATATTAGAGAACACAAAAGATATTTTCAGTTGTTTATGATGTTGGGAGTAAAATAGCAATTTCCTCTCTTTCTAATGGTTGAAAAATAGCCAGAACCAAAGGTTAAGGGTTTCCATGTGGCATATGTTTGCGGTTTGCATGATCCATGCGAGCAACGGCCATTAAAATGAAATGGAATGCTTACCGTTTCAGGTATATTAGACATCCATGGCTGGGCCAATCACAGCCATACACCCAGCTTCACAGCATGAAGAAGACAATACAAAGGTCCAGCAATAGCACTCTAATGGGTAAGTCATTGAAGGCTATTGCTTTGCCTAAAATCATTTATTTGAGACAGCACTTTATTTCTGCACAGCTTTTTATGTGAGCAATCGAGCAAAAGGTGCCTGTCAAAATGTACTTAGACAGCAAAATGCTTTTACTGTCATTAAAGAAAACCACTTTATTATCGTACAAGAATTAACAGATAGAGCCAGATGCATTGGTCCTGATCTGAATATATAAATCCTCACATTTATTCACACACGTGTCCCCGAGGAAACACTCAACATGAATACATCCGGATTCATATATCATGGTGGCAGGAATAAAATGGAAAAAAATATGCCCAATGCCAATAAATCGCTGCTTAATTTACTTTGCCCTGCCAGTTTTGAGAATTCACTGCCTTTCTACGTGGAATTGAGAATGACCGTCCCAGTAACTCTCCAAAAGTGCTAGTATGTGCGATGAAGAAAAGAGACCAAAATCTTGATGGAAGTAAGCAAGATTACTATATTGAATAAAGAGTTATTATTATAAACTAGAACTGTTGATAAAGACAAAAGTGATTGATTTAAAAACATTTTTTTGTTGTTGGAAAATGTAGTTAAAGTACAAATAAATTAAATGAAAGTAAGCAAAACAATGTTGTACAAAAGTAATACATTGTTTTATTAGTCATTGCACTCATTGGATTATTATTATTATTATTATTATTATTATTATTATTATTATATTTTAGATTTGAGATTTTACTGTACACATAAAAACATTAAATCTCAGCACAACATTAAAGGGTTAAACGCATAAGTTACATAATTATTTCAGGTTATGCGTGTTGTAACCTTGGGTAATAACACTTTTTTATGTTATTTTTTGCTTCAACCTTTGATGATAAATATGCATTTAAAAAAATCAATACAGCCTTGGACGCAGAGAGTGATTGACTGACTAATGACTGTCTGCTGATTTCCTTGGCTTATAAGGGAATAATTAATTTTTATCATAATTTCGTCATAATTTATTTACTATTTTTCAGTCTGTTGCTGACACAAAGCTATCGTAAATCTTCAAACTGCAATATAATCAAAAAGTTGCATTGGATACTTTTATGATCCTTTTATGGTGCTTTTGAGCCCTTTTTGATGGTTGAAAGCTTCAAATCCCATTCATTTTAATTGCATGTTAAAAGAACGACCAGCATCATCTTCCGGATTTTTGCTAATACAAATTAGAAACAACATCAGATTAAGTATATGATAATGAAATATGTTTTTGGGTGAACTATTCCTTTAAATCTTTTATCAGTTTACTTTCACTTGTGCTTCTTGCCTACTCAATGAGCTGCATCAGGAGTGTGTTCCCAGCTGGCGAGATAAAGGACGCCTGCGATATGTGATTGCCAGTGATAGGACTTTTGAAAGGAACATACTCTGGTTTTGAATTATTGAGTAGTACATTCAAGGGACGCACGCCCGTGCTGATTACGACACCTCAAAGAGCCATAATGAAGCCATTCCCGCAAGGACATGAATCGGATCCATCTAAAATGTCAATATCAAATCAGGAAGACATATGGAAATAGACAACCTTATAATGTCCTTTAGTATAGAGACCCAGAGATCTCCCCATCTGGCAGAAAGCAAATCCCATTAGAAAGACATTATATTTAGATGTGCATTGTGTCATTGTGTCGTCCCTGCTGACTATATACTTACCTTAAGTTGCTGTGGTAGACTGTTCTGCAGTTAGAAATAATAATGACGCCTTCAAGATGTCCGTAACCTCTGCATTTAGAGAAAAGGAACAACAATATACTATGTTTAATAAAGTAATATTCCAATTATGAAATATTGGTTGGTAAAAACAGAATTATGTGGCTTGCTGTGAGGTTGTATTACAGAAACTATGTGCATGATATGAATAGAAGCTGTTTAAAAAAAAAAAAAAGGCAATGTGATACTCTGAGATTGTTTATTTATTTGTTCATTAACAACATTCTTAGTAACTGTCCCCAGTAAAACTTAAAACAACAGTAAAAATGTGATCGCCCACTAAATGCAAATTTGCTCAATCTGCAAACATATTCTTGTCAGGGTAACTAAAGATGTCTTTTTCAGCAAATTATCAATTAGCAACACACACACACACACACACACACACACACACACACACACACACATAGAGTTGCCTTAGTTTAATTCCCGAACAGGGTTTTATGTAACATTTAATATGAAGTGAATTCAGCAGTCTTTGTTTTGCCAAATATTCTTTTCTTCAGAAGCAATAATTAAGTTAAAAAAAAGACGAGGTCTTAACACCACCACACAGCAAATAACTAACAGTGACAACAGCAGCAGCATAAATAAAGCCAGTAAACAGCCAAACAATAATCCTCAGTGGTATCTGCATAATTTATTCATGCATGTTCGGAGCTTGCAAAACTTTAAACAAATCTGCAACATTATTTAGGGTAATTGTGTTGGTCTAACATGTTTTTGTGGATTCAAAATAATTTGTTTGATATGTGACTGTTACGGGTTGGTGTGGGACACACACACACACACACGCACGCGCACACACACAAGGGCGATAAACAAAAGGTAATTGAATAAACAGAGCCGGGAGACAAGCAAGTACACCAACATTACATAAATGAGAACGGACTCTGACTAAGGGAAAACTGAGAGTATTTGTAGGGGAGCAAACGAAAGAACTAATGAGTTAATTAATGAAACACAGGTGAACGAAATGACAATTAGGGGCCAAAGTAAAACTAGGTCACAGGGGAACAGATAAACTGAAAACACAATGAAAACAGAACAAAACTAATCATAACCCTAACAGTGACTAAAAGCCCCATTGATAAAGAAAATGCATTTCCTTATTTTACAATGTAATCCTTTTCAAAAACAATCCACAGAGAGTCATGTGTTTTATTGTAAACAATGTGAAACAAATAATCTGGTTATTACAGAACAAAACTAAACATAACCCTAACAGTGACTAAAAGCCCCATTGATAAAGAAAATGCTTTTCCTTATTTTACAATGTAATCCTTTTCAAAAACAATCCACAGAGAGTCATGTGTTTTATTGTAAACAATGTGAAACAAATAATCTGGTTATTTTATATTTACTCTGTTTTGTTACTTATTACATTTATACTATTGTATTCAATAAAGAACACTGTCTGGAAATAATTTTTAGCTCTTGAGATGCATCTTAAAGAGACTATTGACCATGTGGCAGAGCTTTTGATGGAAGAGTTTCTTTCCAACTGTATTATTTTCTCAAACAGCAACACATGCAGTGCTGCTTATTAATGGTGTCTGCTGAACTTTTTGTATTCAAATGAGATCAAACTGAAAACAAGCACAGATTGCAAAAGAATTCTAAGCATGGCCGATAACAAACATTACATTATGTCAGTTCATATTCATTATTGTTAATGCACTCCGCATTGTTTGAAATTCTAATGGTCATGCAGCGACCTTTAAATTGCATGCATATACATTTATGTGATTAGAGTAAAAATTAAAATGTTCTTATATTAACACTTTACAATTTTGTTAATGGAACTCTGAAAATCTTAATTGGATGTAAATGGTTTAATGGATGTAGAAAAATGTTCATCCTCCCAATCTGGATCATAAACAACCCAGATCTGTTTATTTGCCTGCCCGTCTGTTTTAATTCATCTATTTTTAGCCCTTATTGATTGTATATTTGATCATTTTTAGCATCCCTTTCTCTTTCCTCACATTTTCAATGTTAACTAATAAAAAGTGTTGAATTTATAGCTCACAATGCTAAATCATACAATGACATTTTAATTAATTCATGTTTAAAGTTTTTAATTAGCAGGCAATCAGCAGCCAGTGTGTCATAAATGTCTTTTCGCTGCCAGTGTACTTATAAGGTAGAATGAGACATTTCTGAGAAATTGACTGTCATATTAACACAATCTTCAAGCAAAATAAGAAGGTAAGTCTAGAATCTGAAGCCTAATGTGAACTCCTAAGACTAGCTCTTCATAAAGATATCCTTTACATCCACATCTAGAAATCAGTCATTTTTGACACCACCAAACCTGGTTTAAAGCAGAATAATAAATGACAATGAGAGCAAAGTGCCAAAATTGTAAATGCAGCTCAGATTTGGGTAGTGAAAAGTTCTGAAATACGCTCGCATGTCATTATGTATTTGAAAAGACACTTGAGGACAGACATTTCTTTTGAATCACGGAGGTCTGACTAACCTATTAACACAAAGCCATTCTTTAATCAGTACGAAATGCCTTTAGAAGGAGTTTGTTAGCTCCAATTTCAAATTGGATTATCATATAACTGCCTGTATAATTGGACTGATCATTGTAGGTCTGCTTTGTATGATTGATAGATCTGAGGAAAGCCCTGTGATTCAAGGTCATCATGCAGATATGATCAGTCTCAGGGCTATTAGTGAGAGAACAGCAGCGGTCAGATATGGCAATATGGAAACCAGATATGGTTTACTGTAGCAATTCTGCAACCATCTAGCTTTGGTCTTTGCCATTTTCTGTAATATAGATTATCTCTCACTCCCCCACCCCCCATGATATAAGTTAAGTATTGATTTGTTTGTATGATTGATTAGATCAGTGGTTCTCAACCTTTTACTCCAAGCCCCCCCTCCTCTCCGAATCAATACTGCAAGGCCCCCAACCTTTTCTTTTCACAAAAACCTTTGTATTATTAATTTTCAATTCCATGTAATGTACACAAAACTAATTCAAGATATATTTAAACTTTCAGTTTTGTTTTGTTTTTTGCTTAGTTTTTTGGTTTTTGCAAACATACTTTGCAAAAATGTTACTACAGAAATTCTTTACAACTTAAAAATACGTAAAGCTCAATTATACAGTAACTTTAAAGGGGTCATTGGATGCCTATTTTCCACAAGTTGATATGATTCTTTATGGTCTTAATGAAAAGTCTATAACATACTTTGGTTAAAATTTCTCAATGGTAGTGTAAAAAACACCCTTTTTACC
>NW_015552676.1:269609-281506 GCF_001515605.1 Sinocyclocheilus anshuiensis
TTAAAAATAAGTAAAGCTCAATTATACAGTAACTTTAAAGGGGTCATTGGATGCCTATTTTCCACAAGTTGATATGATTCTTTATGGTCTTAATGAAAAGTCTATAACATACTTTGGTTAAAACTTTTCAATGGTAGTGTAAAAACACCCTTTTTACCCTGTCAAAATCAGCTCTGTTTTCAGCACACCGTTCTAGTCCGTGTTGCTTTAAATGCTAATGAGCTCTGCTGACCCCGCCCCTCTCTTCCGTGGGGTGATGAGCAGACTGTAAACTTCAGCCGCAAAACTCGCTAACTAGCACATATTAGGAAAGGTGATTTGCAAAGATTAATAAAAAAAACCTTATACTCACTTCTTCTGTAGATGAAGCTGGATCATGAATGATTCGCGTGAACTTAAATGCATTTACGCAGATTGGGGATCGGCGCATTCCTTTCAAAAACGAAAGTAACATTAATCCTCTGCATCTTCAGCAGCTCAGATGTTGGGAGTAAATGATGACTGCTATGTTCATTATTACATCCAGCAACAAAACACCTCAATCATTTAATCTGAGACATTCTTGTCTTCCCCTGCACAACACAATGGCGGACAGTTCTCAGCTTACTCAGGGCGGGTCTTAAGGTAAGACGGACTTGTCAATCAACTATCGTGGGAGGGGCCTGTGCAGAACAAAAAAACCTTATACTCACTTCTTCTGTAGATGAAGCTGGATCATGAATGATTCGCGTGAACTTAAATGCATTTACGCAGATTGGGGATCGGCGCATTCCTTTCAAAAACGAAAGTAACATTAATCCTCTGCATCTTCAGCAGCTCAGATGTTGGGAGTAAATGATGACTGCTATGTTCATTATTACATCCAGCAACAAAACACCTCAATCATTTAATCTGAGACATTCTTGTCTTCCCCTGCACAACACAATGGCGGACAGTTCTCAGCTTACTCAGGGCGGGTCTTAAGGTAAGACGGACTTGTCAATCAACTATCGTGGGAGCGGCCTGTGCAGAACGTCATTCTGACAGGAATCTCAGAACAGCATGATTTGAGCCGGGGATTTTAAAATAGGGATTTAAAAAAAAAACACTAGGTGGATTTTTATCATTATAGGGTGGATGTGTCCAACACACATTTCCAACACACATTTATGTTCAAACAACAGCAAAAGTGAATTTTGTATCCGATGACCCCTTTAACAAATAAGCACAAGTCAACCTGCATACCAAAAAAAAACACAGGAAGATGCCAAAGAACTACATATAAACTATTATTCGGATCCATTCAGAATCACTAAACACACCAAAATACAAATGAAAAATGAAATCATTCTGAATGTGTGGAAACTCAGCGATCTGAAGGTAGCTCGACGCTATCAGTGAACAGTTCCTCTGTCAGAACAAGCGTGCATGTGTTTGGAGCGTCTGATGCCCATCAACCACTGATCTAAATCATTCTGAATGTGTGGAAACTCAGCGATCTGAAGGCAGCTCGACGCTATCAGTGAACAGTTCCTCTGTCAGAACAAGCGTGCATGTGTTTGGAGCGTCTGATGCCCATAAACCACTGATCCTCACAAACTTCTCCAAAACATGCTTCTTCAGTGAGCATCCGTTACAAAACACTCGCTGTACGTTAACTTTGACAACTACGTGAATACACTGAACTGTGCTCAAGCAGTATGATGTTATAGTGATCAGTGCGCTGAGAGTGCACACGGTTAATTTGCGCATTAATAATAACAGACACACGTGCCTAATGTTCGACTCCTGTATGTCACTATAATGGTCTTTACCTTAATTGCAATCGTCATCCATCAAAATTTTACTAGCACGGCACTGGCTTGCTTTATATATTATGCTCATGCAGTGGTTGGGTGTTTTGAGGGGCCCCCATGAATAAATGGAAAATGAATGGAAAATATCTAGAACATGAAAGCTACAGTCTTCAAATTGCAAGTAGGTCTGTGGTGTAAATAATTAAAGTGCAAAGTTATAATTTCTGTCACTGGCTCTTGTATGTAATACCCAGCCCTTCCTGGCTCATTTGGAATAAAACCCCTCTGGTAGTGTAATGATGCAAGGAAACTTTGTTAACTATGTAAGTATTTCTGTGAAGAATCGATTGAATCCATAAACATGCAGGTGAAGGAAAGACAGCTTTGAAGTAAAAAAAAAAACAGCTGAGGACTAGGTTTTCTCTTTCTTTTTCCCTCTCTTTCTCTTGCTGTTGATGATTGCATGAGCCTGTTACAATGAAGGATTCTACTGTGGTAAGCCCTCATGTCAGATTATAGATTCTATTCAGTCTTGAGTGCTGTCACCAAATCACTGAAAAAATTATGTGTATAATCTCTGACAAATACAGCTACATGCAATCGCTAATGCAATCAAAATTATATTATGTTGCTTCTTGCACATTCCACATAAACATGCAGGTGAAGGAAAGACAGCTTTGAAGTAAAAAAAAACAGCTGAGGACTAGGTTTTCTGTTTCTTTTTCCCTCTCTTTCTCTTGCTGTTGATGATTGCATGAGCCTGTTACAATGAAGGATTCTACTGTGGTAAGCCCTCATGTCAGATTATAGATTCTATTCAGTCTTGAGTGCTGTCACCAAATCACTGAAAAAATTATGTGTATAATCTCTGACAAATACAGCTACATGCAATCGCTAATGCAATCAAAATTATATTATGTTGCTTCTTGCACATTCCACGACACGTTCTAAATGAAATGTCCAGTGACTGGTGCTAAAAGTGTGATCAGTTTTATCAGAAACAGATAAACCTAAATGAGGCAGTGTTTTATTACATTGGTTGTTGTACGTATCGTGGCAGTTTGGAAATGCAATGTCTGGTGTGTGACTCTAAATGGTTAATGATCTATCATGTTTGAAAATTAACATACCACCTACACTAAACCTAACCGATAGTGTTAATAAAAGCAAACATGAGATGATAATACATTTGCTGAAGCATTTTACAAGTGTTTGACCTCTTTTATTGAGTGTTGCAACTCGTGTTTCACAGGACTCGTACCTGAGTGCTCCACATCACAGTGCATTGCTGTTCCATGTGCGTTACCAAGCAAGTTCACTACATACGAATAGCCATACATATGAAGCTGGTTCTATAATGCAAATGCCAAAATTTATTATTTTACAAATTATGCACTATGGTGAAAGTGTTGTGAGGTCATAAGATAGTATTGTACAAGTAACCAAGGCTGTTTTACTGCCTCTAGTGTTCATTTTAGCTGGAAACTGCAGTAAATAGTATGTATTGAAAAAAAAAATTTTTGTAAAAATACATTTTGATGTTTGCATCACATAACTAGCTCCACATATATGGCTTTTCTCACGTAAACTTTCTCAGTTGCTCACCTGGTACAGCATTGCATGCAATCCCGAGTGCTTGGGTATGAGTCTGGTGAAACACAGGTCATAATAAAACTGCTCAAAGATTTGTAGAGGCAAGGCAAAATGGCATAGTTGCTTAAAAGCAAATGTGTTTTCATCTCACTATTGGTTAGGTTTAGTGTAGGTGGTACGTTATTTTAAAACACAACATTTGATAGAACTGCAGACAATGTCACCACAGACAAGTTTTCCAAAGAGCCTGCTTTTTTTGACGCATTATTTCTAACATTTAGACCCACATTCTACATCCACAAAAATAGGCTTTAATTATATTTAGCTTAATAATACTTGTGGAGGCATCACACCACAGGACTGGCAGTAAGTCCACATAACATTACAATTAAATATTACATAATTGTAATTAGTTTAAGGATGTAAAACTCTCCTTCCAATTTACAGTAGAAGCTTAACATTTCTTATTTATACTTCCTGCTGAGATTCGAATTAGCAAAATGACCAGATCTTTAATTATTGCTGCTCAGCCAAATAAAGAAAACATACAGTAAGAAAAAATAATTTTGACTTTCATCTAAAATGACATATGAGCTGCCCATTCGTGATTATTCAGTATTGCATATGCCACGTTATGTGTGTACAAGGAGCAATGCAAAGCGAAACCTAGCAAGAGCACAAAGAGAGTAATACACTTGGTGACAGTGAAAGAGATGAAAAAGCAAAGAAGAGTCATCCCTTTTATTTTTCAGTAGGACAGTTATGAAATATTGCTCAGGCCCTTCTGTGCCACTGCATGCTGAATTCAGGCCGTCTCGCCAATTGGGCGACTCCTGGTTTTTGAGTCGGGATTAAAACAAAATGTCTGCCACACTTTGGGCAGGCCTGTTTGTGCTGTGTGCCTGGACCACTCACCCGCTGCCAGTCAGACACATGGTGCCAGTGTGCAAGCTCCTCCAACCGATGCTCCGCTGGCGACAGCTGTTTTCTTGCTGACTGAAGTCTGGGCACATGGCGAGGCGTGGCCGTCTGTGCTCAAACACAATCGCTGCAGTGCCTCGGGGGAAGTGGCCTAGGCATGCGTGTCACAACGCATATCCGTCCTTCTGCTCTGTTCCTTACTGTCACACAAACATTATTGCATTATGAGACACCAATCTGGTCAGTTGTGACTTGGGCATGGAAATGGAGAGTTGCACTCTGGGCACAACAGCTTTGACTGGGAGGACTTCCTCCAAACTAAGCCTGGGGTCCATCAGTGACCCAGTTTGCAAGCAGGCTCAAAGTTTGGGCTCTTTCAAGTCTGTTGGCCACATGAGCTAAGAAATGCTGTCACTCCACAGGAGTGCGATCAATCGTTTGAGGATAATCTGACCAAAGCTGCGCAATTTTTGAACAAGCGCATGCTTGATCGAACAAACACTTCACCAGATGTACACTTGAGGGATGCTATTATTTTAAATCGCTACTGGTGACTATGAAAATCACCTGTGGGGAAGGATTCATGCTAAGAAAAGACTAAATCATCAGCCGTATCACTTTTTGAAATACCATGACAAATTAAATGTGCAAATTGAAAGAACTCAACCGAAATAGCAAGATAGGACAATAGCAGCACGTTCTGTCAAGTATTAGCACATGTACAGTGTGAATTCACAAGGGAAGATGCAGAAACTACAGGGACTAAAATGGCAAATCAATAGACCCATTCATTCTCTCATGAGGTTAAGGCACCATTATATTGGCTTATGAGAATTAACTATTGAGAAATAGATTCAGCCGATTAAGGTCTTCAAACACTTCACCAGATGTACACTTGAGGGATGCTATTATTTTAAAACGCTACTGGTGACTATGAAAAGCACCCGTGGGGAAGGATTCATCCTAAGAAAAGACTAAATCATCAGCCGTATCACTTTTTGAAATACCATGACAAATTAAATGTGCAAATTGAAAGAACTCAACCGAAATAGCAAGATAGGACAATAGCAGCACGTTCTGTCAAGTATTAGCACATGTACAGTGTGAATTCACAAGGGAAGATGCAGAAACTACAGGGACTAAAATGGCAAATCAATAGACCCATTCATTCTCTCATGAGGTTAAGGCACCATTATATTGGCTTATGAGAATTAACTATTGAGAAATAGATTCAGCCGATTAAGGTCTTTACTGGTGAAGCCAACGCAGGCAGCTTATATTAATCACTGCTTTTGCAGGCACGTATATAATTAGGGTTAAGACCCAAATTGTTTCTAAGTTTCCTTCTTAACATGTAAACATCATCCCCATTAGCTTTGATGTTAAAACCCTATTGGTTGAAGTAATGATGTAAAAACTCTAGCCTGCGAGGGCATTGTTCAATATGTCCAGTAAGATGAACTTTAAACCTCTTAATTGCATCACGTGGTCTTGCATCAGTGTTTTTGTTGGTTGTTGATTTTATCTTTGCACTTAACTAAGGGGTTTTTCATTGATGCGTCTATGTTAAAGCATCGGTTCACATTTTAATTAGTCATGTGGTATAATGATCTCATTATATTAAAGGAAGTGGTTAATTAAAGTTAAATCTGTGTATGTGGTAAGCATAGAAAATGAAGAAATGAGACGCTAACAATAGTATGCAAATTCATCAACCATGTGCCCAGTATAATCAAAAGTCAAGATGGTCAAGATTATTTTACTGTTTGCTTATTATAACCTTTAAGAAAGAGGGAACAATCTGAACAATTTCTCAAAAATATATTTTTTTCTTAATTAAGTTGGTTTAGCAGAAAATGGCCTAAAGTGAGTGTATATTTCTGTTTTCACTGTACTGTTAGATCATCTTAGCACATTGGCAGGAGCCCAGAGCCATTTCCTTGATGCTACAGAGTTGAAATTATTACATGAAATGCTCAACCTGAAGCAAGAAGCAAATGTGCTGAAGCAGCTCATGGACAAGAAATCACCTTTAATTTCACACTATATGCTGCACAATGTGATTTACCTCAGTAGGATACAAACATCCTCTGTTGGTGCAGAAACAACATTACCACCAAACAATGAAAGCCCGCACTTTAACCCTGGAGTCACGGATGAATTAATGTTGTTCATGCCCCAAAGCCTAATTAAAACCTTAACCTAATCTTAAAATCTACACTTAATCTAATTAATAAAAATGTTGTTTAAAAACCAACAAGGATGGTGATCCAGAAACATGTCAAACTGTAGGAGGTAAGCACTACACAGCAAGTTTTACAAACAGAACACGTTACTGAATCTTTTGATGTATTACACTCGTAAAAAAGAAGTACACTTTAGAAAACTCCTAAGAGTATAGGCTACTTATTACTGATAATAAAAATACTTTACTGTGAACTGAATCTAATGTTTTGGACACATAATTGGATGCTATTTACAATTAAATAAAAAAGATCACATTTTATATTACTATATTAAATTTACATTAAATGCAATTAGTTGAACTTAATAGTGCTTTTTTATGCTTTTTTTACCCACTTAAGTAGGATGTAAGTACATGTTTAAGTGTAATTTCATAATTATTTAATTATTCAATAATTTCATTATTATTGAAATATGGTTAAAGTTTACTTTACCGCTTACTGTACTTACAAGCATTTATGGTTAACTAAAGTATACTTTATTGCCATTTCTAGTGAAACTTGTCATATATTTGTAATTACAAATTTGTAATGACAAAGTTACACAATTTAGTATGTTTAAAATATATTAACTTAAATGTAATATCAAATGCACACTACAGTTATAATTTTACAATTAAAAAAAAACACTACAAGTGCACATCCAATACAATTATGTTTACTTTTAACTTCATTACAAGTATCTTAATATAAGGAAAACTTGAAATCGCATCATATGACCCCTTTGAGCACTGCTCACACTCACTCAGACTGCCGAGTATTGTTAGCATTATCGCTGTCTTCGCTCAGCTACTCTACGGAGCCATTTTGTTAGCCTTTGTTTATTTCCTAGTTCTAGTCTTAGTCTAGTTTTGCCTTGACTGTTTCCCGGTCCTTTGATTCTCGCCTGTGTATATTGGATTACCCGTTTGCCTGACCCTGTCTCGGGTACTGTTTGCCCCAGCCTGGACTATTGCTCGTGTTTGCAGATTACCCCTTTTGTCAAGCCCTCTGGATTACGTTCGCCGATCGATGACCCACGCCTGCCCTAGGAACACTCTTTGTCTTGTCTCATTCACGTCTGTTTGCTGTTTATTGACCCATGCCTGTTTGTGACCATGCCTTTGAATAAAGCTCTGCATATGGATCCGCACGCTTCCTCTGTTCTCTCCATAACAGTAGGTTTTGGAACAACATGAGGGTGACTAAGACAGTTGTTTTTTGAGTCTAGAGAAATAGATTTTTAACCATATTTAAAGCCATATCTGGCATGAGTTCTGAGGTTGATAATTGATAATATATGTTTCTGTAAATGCCAAAAGTGTGAATTCAATTTCATTAATAAATAAATGAATACATACATGCATACATTCACTCATACATACATACATACATACATTCACACATACAAACCCTTTTATTTAATCCCTACACCTCCCAAACTATAACTATACATATATACTTTCACAATGCAAAGCTGGTTGACTGGTGCCACACAATGTTTCACTTTTGTCATGTTCTGAGGAAAAGGAATGGGAACACCTTTCATAAACAAGCCTGCTGATGAGGCAGTCACTGTTGCGCTGTTTTACATTAAGCAATATACTGTATGCCCATGGGGTCGCCGTGATTTTGCCAAGTAAATGTTCCAGGATCAACATCTTTTTAACCCAATCCCTACCCCTAAACCTAACCTTACCCGTAATGTATTCCTAAAATCAGAGGGAAATGATGGCTGATTAACAAGGGTGTAGAAGCACCTAATCCTGATTGTAAGCCTAAAACTGACATTTCCTGAAAAGTTATCTCTCAATTCTGATTGGTTGATTGGAATGATGTTCCAGGATCAACAAGGATGTTGATCCAGGAACATGTTGTACTTGGTGAAATCACACTCACCTGCCCATGGCGTTGACACTTGGAACCTTATTTAAACCTCATGACACTTCTGGAATAAAACATCTCATCTTAACTCATGACTAAGATGAATTTGCATCATCAATGACCAGATCCAACAGCAGCAGCAGCAGCAAACACTGTTAGGAGCTGTTGACTCTGAATGAGTCTTTGTAGCTGTGTCTGGAGAACAAACATTTCAGTTTCTCTTCACACTCTGATGGGATCAATATTGAAGCTTCAAGAGAGAAGTCCAGATTTTAAAAGTATCCCAAGCATATTTTAACCTTAAACTTGGAGGTGACAGTCTCACCTCAGCCAGCTCACAGTTACCTTAGGAACCGAGTTTGGAACAAAAAGATGAATAATATAAAAATGTGAATTTGTGCTTCTAAAAAAATAAACCAGCTGATGGCCTGTTGATTCGCCCAACAGTAGTGATTCTAAAATAAAAAGACATTAAGTTGCACATTCCACGAAACAAAGCAATTCTAAGGTTTGAGGTTTTTTTTAAAAAAGGTTTTGAGATGCAAACGGCCCTTGGCAATTCACCCAGTAGCACCTTAGACTCAGCTCTTTCCTACAGTCCTCCTCTACCTGAGAAGCAAAACATAGCTGAAAAATGACAGCTGTGTGACAATTAAAGAGTTCAGCCATCAGCAGCCGCCACTAGGGGGAAATTTTCTTGGCTGTAAAATGCCTTATTATATTCAACCACCTGGCAATAACTTGGATAGCAGACAGTCAGTTAAAGGCCAGTGTTGGGGAGCTTCAAACTGTTTACTCTCATTTAGATAGCCATTGTTCCTGCTTCAGCCTTTTAAACTCAAAGCACTTCACAGGCCTTGAGGAAGAAAGTAAAACCATATTTCGAGAGTCTGTTTCAAGGAAATAAACAAGCGTATTGTTTAGACCGAGGAATGTTAAGCAAAAGTACACTAAAAAAAATTTTCTATTAAATTTCCATACAATTAATTTAGGGCTGTACAACAAGAACAAAACCAGTTAATTTAAACATAATGTTTTGTTGAACCAAGTTAATATATTATTATTATTATTATTATTATTATTATTATTATTATTATTATGTTGTTGTTGTTGTAAGGAATAACTGGCAATGGCTATTGAATTATTAGAAAAAAACAATGCACAGCTGAGGTAGTAATGCAGCCACAATGCTGAAAAATGATTTTATTGATAAAGTCGTGGGGCTGCGCTGACAATAATTTTCTGTGCATGTATATGTTTCTGTGTGTGTTCTATTAAATTTCCATACAATTAATTTAGGGCTGTACAACAAGAACAAAACCAGTTCATTTAAACATAATGTTTTGTTGAACCAAGTTAATATATTATTATTATTATTATTATTATTATTATTATTATTATGTTGTTGTTGTTATTGTTGTTGTTGTTGTTATAAGTATTTTTTACAGTAAACACATATGTAAAACTAGATAAATTAGCTACAATTACAATTAAAAGTAATTAGTCCAAAAATAAAATTCTGTAAGACAGTAAAACTTGTTTTCAGAAAAGATATCTAACATTTAGCATACAAAACAAATGTTAGATAGATATTATTGGAAACCTAGATTTAATTTAATTTATTTTCATTTAATATTCCTATGGAAGCTCACTTGAGATGCACTACATGTTTGGAATAACATGAAGTTGGGTAAATTAAATTAAACTTTCTTTCTTTCTCTTTTTTCCCATTGGCAGAGCCCATGTTGCCCATGTTGTATGTTTCTCTGCAGGGATTTGTTTCATTTTCAAACCTTTGTTCAATGAGTTCAATGTAAAGAAGCTTATAAAACATGATCTATATCTGCAATGCAAATTTTGCATCAAAGAAATGTTCTCTTAGAGCTGTTTCAAGGGACACATCACAAGCATGCTATGTGTGTCATCTCAGCTGCTGAAAAATTTAGTAAACCTGCATATCATATATCACTTTTTAATGCATTTAAAAAGACAGAATAAAAGAAGAGACTTTTTCTTCATATGATGATTTTCTATGAAAAATTCATATGCACACATATTTAATATAAAATCACATCAGTGTACAGTAGATGATACTTGCTGATAGAAGAAATTAAACAGATTCTTTATGCTTTGCCTTGTCATAATTATTAAGCATGCAAACCCCCCTCTTTAGAATTTGACCAGAAAGAAACGTACTTGGTTACTATCGTAACCTCCGTTCATTGAGATACGGGAACGAGTACTGCGTCTTGCTTAAACACATATGGGAAAAAGCCTTTTTTCTGCTTAACTGAAGTCTTCCTCATTCACGCAGTGAAACTGCACGGGCAGTGGTTCATGCAGTGTTTTAAAAAACGAACCAATGGCTAGGCAGCGGAGCTGCACGAGCCTATTGCATATGGGAACACAGTACAATCACGCCGTGCCAATGTAGTGGAATGACTAAAAGTATAAAACTTCCATAAGCAACCAATGCCCATAGAGAAGTTAACAACAACCCAAGGCTAAGACGGGCTGAGCTTCCTGAGGTCACACCCGGCCTGGTTAATTGTTCCAAAGTACTCCTGTAACTTCGACACCCAAGGGTCGAGAGCTAACAGGTGAACCGATGCCAGAGAGCTTGAGTGTGATACGGTCAAGGGCTCTCTGCCAGATCTGTTTATGCAGCGCATGTCACTTCAAGCGGAAAGGACCCTGGCCTGCAAGGCCGGGACTTCCAGGGCTGAGCTTCCTGAGGTCACACCTGGCCTGGTTAATCGTTCCAGAGTTCTCCTGTAATTTCGACACCCAGGGGTCGAGAGTTAACAGGTGAACTAATGCCAGAGAGCTTGAGCGTGATACGGCCAAGGGCTCTCTGCCAGATCTGTTTATGCAGCGCATGTCACTTCAAGCGGAAAGGACCCTGGCCTGCAAGGCCAGGACTTCCAGGTTACAAAACCTTGCAAATGTGGATGGCGAGGCACAGCCGGCTGCCTCACAAATATCCGCAATGGACACACCACTGTACCATGTCCAAGACGAGGCGATGCCTCTAGTCGAGTGGGCCCGTACTCCAATGGGGCATTGAAGGCCCAAGGAAGAGTATGCTAGCAAGATGGAGTCTACTATCCATCAAGAGAATCCTTGCTTCGTGACCAGAAGCCCTTTGGTGCGGTTACTGAAGCTGACAAAGAGTTGTTCCAACTGCCTATAGGGGGCGGAACGCTCAATATAGATTCTCAGAGCTCTGACGGGGCAGAACAGAGATAGCTCTCTGTCCTCTTCAGAGGGAGGAAGCGCGGAGAGCGTAACGACATGTGCTCTGCAACGGAGTGGAGAGCACCTTAGGTACGTAACCGTGCCTTCGTTTCAGGTCTTTAGTGTCGTTAGGCCCGAATTCCAGGCAGGCAGGGCTAATAGAGAGCGCCTGCAGGTCCCCTATCCGCTTTACTGATGCCAGTGCTAGAAGCAGAGCAGTCTTCAGCAATAGCGACCGAATGTTGGCAGACTGTAGCGGCTCGAA
>NW_015552676.1:281826-292567 GCF_001515605.1 Sinocyclocheilus anshuiensis
CTGTCCTTCTGCAAACCATCCCTATGGCCACGCCCTGTTCCATCTAGCGGGAATTTTTTCCGGGGGCCAGGGCTGTTACACAGGCCTGGCTCACCCTGATCTGCAGGCGTCCGTGACGCCACGCATGGGATGGAACCCGTGGTTTCAACCAGCACTGAAGGGGGCGTATACAAAGCAGACCCAACTGTAGCGCTAGCGATGCCACCGCCATGAGGCCCAGCATCCTCTGAAACGCTTTGAGAGGGCAAGTGGTACCCATTGGAAGCCTGACTCACTCTGAGCTGGGTGAACCGCTTCTACGGCTCATATCGCCAGCAAATTCATCACCTCTGAGCGCAGGACGTGTGCATCTTTGCTCTAAACTGAGGTGGGAACCACGCAGTTGAATCGCGGGGTATTCGAGCGAATTGCAGTGAATAACCTCGTTTTATTGTCTCCAACACCCAGTTTGGCACTACAGGGATGGCCTGTCAGGCCTCAGCCTGTGTGATAAGGGGTTGGATTAAATTGAGAGGCTGGTCGACGTATGAGGACCCCACACTCAGGAGAGGAAATGAGCGAGACATGAACTCTCGTAGTAAGAGCGTTCTGTCTCAGCAGCGCAGCCTCAGCGTGGGCGTGACCCAGGCAAGAGGCGTGTTCAAATACAAAGCTGTCAGCGATATTGAATCATTGGTGACAGCGTTCTGCTCCAAACCGCCCAGGAGGATTGAGCCGCTCGACAATGAGGGGCAGTGATCCTCCTGTGGCGAACGCCCGTTTATATAGCCAGATGCCTTTGGCAGGCTTTGGCAGGCTTCGTCGCCATAGTCTCGTGCAGCTCCGCTGCCTAGCCAATGGTTCGTTTTTTAATACACTGGCCGTGCAGTTTCACTGCGTGATTGAAGAAGTCTTCAGTTCAGGAGAAAACAGGCTTTTTCCCATATGCGTCTAAGCAAGACGCAGTACGAGTGTAGTATCGAAAGTGAACCAGCTAGCAACAAGCTAAATCATGCTAAATCCACCCACAACATCCTAGCATAGAGTCACTATTCTGCAATACATCTGTTGCTAATTTTGTGAACATCCAGTGGCAGAAAAATATCCATTTCTGCCTCTTTGCATCTGTCTCTTCTTCTGAGGAAGCCAAAACCAGGTTAGCCATGGAGATTTCAGTACCATAATTAATCACTGGCTGTCAAGTGCAAACAAACAGATTTAAAGTGCTGCCAGCTTTTGCTAGGGCGTTACTGCTAGGCCTTTTTTTCTTAGACAAATTCACTTTCTGACCTATGCTTGTCTCTCTCTGTTCCCATCTCCTTCTCTCTCTGGTGTTGCATAATGAGAAATTATTTACTGTCTCCTGCTGAAGAGCTGCATATTGTTTTATTGATCAGTGGAAGTGGCTGTACAAGACTGTGGGTAATGTTAAAATGTGCCATTCCCTGACTGTCAAATTAGTGATGCAACAGAGAGGACTTTTGCTGCAAAACGCTTGTCTTGTTTAAATCGCTTATAGGCAACAGTTGCACGGAGACAACACAGATGTTGTGGTTAAGTTCCTCTGTTTTGGTTAGAACAACATACAGTCAGACGCCAAACATCACGGCAAGAATGCCTTAACCTGGCAGAGTATGATTATGGGTGTGAAATAATGTTCCTGAAGATTCAGGCTTTCATTCAGCTGAGAGAAACAGGCATCTGTTAGGGGGAGTTTACAACTAAAAGACGGTTTCAACTAAAAACGGAAAACATTTTATGTGTTTTTGCCATTAATTTACACGACAATAGCGTTTTGGGGGCCTTGAAATGCAAAGTTTTGAAAACAGGTTTTTTGAAAACGATGCAGTTATCATCTATGTGTAAACTCTGAATATGAACATTTGTGAAAACAGTGACATCATGCCCATGCGTTGCTGTCTATATTTATGTGCATAGGTGTGTATTGTTTCTTTACAAAATGACATCGCCACCTACTGGCCTGCAATGTTTTGTAGACATTTTCAGGATCCGTGTGAACAGAGATCATTTTGACATTGTTGTCATCTGTACATGAAACTTTTCTAAAACACACACACAAAACTTTTGTGTTTTTAGACCATTGTTGTCATGAAAATGTACCCTAAATGTGTTGTCAGTGACCTTATAATAAAACATTTAGCTGAAATATCACCTGGGCATCTTTTTTTTTTGACAGATTTCATGAGATTCCCCATCGAGAAATGTCTTTCTTTCTTTTTCTTTCTTTCTTTCTTTCTTTTTCAGGGCATTTTTTCTGCTTAAATGCGTAATTCATTGTATGTCCGTACAATGTAATTGTTATTAAATGTAATTCATAAAATACATTTCAGACTAGTTTTTGCAATGTTTTGTAGACATTTTCACGGATCCGTGTGAACAGAGATCATTTTGACATTGTTGTCATCTGTACATTAAACTTTTCTAAAACACACACACAAAACTTTTGTGTTTTTAGACCATTGTTGTCATGAAAATGTATCCTAAATGTGTTGTCAGTGACCTTATAATAAAACATTTAGCTGAAATATCACCTGGGCATCTTTTTTTTTTGACAGATTTCATGAGATTCCCCATCGAGAAATGTCTTTCTTTCTTTTTCTTTCTTTCTTTCTTTCTTTTTCAGGGCATTTTTTCTGCTTAAATGCGTAATTCATTGTATGTCCGTACAATGTAATTGTTATTAAATGTAATTCATAAAATACATTTCAGACTAGTTTTCTTTTACGGTCTGAATTTCATAAAAACACAACATGGTTTGGGCTGATTGCATTTTAGTAATACTGAGGAAAAGTGCCTCCTGTCAAAGAATTTGCATCATCAGACATTAATTTTAAACATGTTAAAACCAGTTAAACTCTGCGGACCCGGATACGGGTCCATCTTCTCCCAGGAGATGCAGTGTTGGCCAGGATACGTGCTGTGTTTGATGAGAGTGACTCTGTTCTGTTTCTTGCCTCTAGGGATGGGACGTGCATAGGAGAGGGGTGTAGAAAGGGAGCTTGGCGAACAAGCTTACAGAGACATGAAATCACTCAGGAGGCAAATGCTTCCAGCTGAATTACCATGCCAAAGCTAATCTGCCACATCTTAAAAGTAATGTCAACTTTGGAAGGTATACTGTAGTCATGACTGCTTGTAATATGAAAGTGAAATTGATGTGACGTGTAGCCAAGTATGGTGTCCCATACTCTGAATTTTGCTCTGCATTTAACCCATCCAAGTGCGTACACACACAGCAGTGAGTAGTGAACACACACACACACACACACCGTGAACACACATCCGGAGCAGTGGGCAGCCATTTTTTTGCTGCGGCCATTTTTTCACTCCAAATAATATAATAAGAAAGGTGAGTCTTTGAAAAATATTACACATCTTGCACCTGAAACAGTCACAATTAAGTTTTACATTATTATATTCCATTTTAATATATACCATTCTCCCATTTGACCCATTTACCTGGGTGTTTTTGCAACTGTAGCTTTAAGACTACATTTTAAAAGTGGTTAGGATTTGCTGACGTCTGTTAACCAGCATACTTCAAATTGTTGATACACAGGGTAAGATGAATACCAAAAAGGCCTTGATATATATGTAACCATTGTAGATAACTTGACTACTTAAATTTGTAAGGGAATTAATTATTATTAATTCATTCAGGTTTTGATAGGACTCGGATCTGAAAATCCGAAGTTCACCTGATTAAAGATTTGTTGTCTCTTGATTGGATCAATCTTTAATCACTCCTCTGAGTAGATGACGACACGACTGGCAGGAAGTCGACCCAGAATATTGGAGTCATGTGCTGGGATGATTAGCAAACCTCCTGATGGCTGATAGGAGCATAGCAGTGTCCGTTCATGTACTAGAAATCCCTACACCATACAAAACAATTTCTGAATGATCTATGTTCAGACTTTAGTTTCCAATAATACAGTAATGCATAGAAAGTAATTACAGTATGTCTACACGTCCAGTCAAAAGTTTGGAATAATTTAGATGTTTTAATGTGTTGGAAAGAAATCTCTAATGCTCAACAAGGCTGCATTCATTTGATATACTATTAAACTGTAATATTGTGAAATATTAATTTAACATAACTGTTTCCTATTTAATTATATTTTAAAACCTTGACACAGTACCATTCAACAGTTTGGGGTGAGTATGTCAAATTAAGAAAAAAAAATAATGTATGAATAGACAGACTGATTGTTTGATTAACTTAAGAATCCTGAAAAAAAGGTTTCACAAAAATATTAAGCTGCAAAAGCAGTTTTCATTTCACATTGATAATAATAACAACCATTTTTAATAATTGAGCAGCAATAAATCAGCATACAACAATGATTTCTGAAGGATCACATTACACTGAAGACTGGAGTAATGGATCAGCTTTGCATCCAGAAATAAATTGTATTTTTAAAATATGCAAATATAAAACCGTTATTTAAAATTATAATAATATTTCACAATATTACTGTATTTTTTATCAAATAAAAGTAGCATTAGTGAGGTTAGAAGATGTCATTCAAAAATGTATTATTATTATTATGTATCTTATTTTATTTTTTTGGCTTATTTTCTCTTCATTTTTTCTAAACTTTTGACCGGAAGTGTACATAGGACTGTTTTATTTTTAAATAGCAAGACGAAGCTTGTTTTCCATGATACGTTGCCTGCTTCTGGTCAAACAGTGGTTACCTCCCAATCAATTTTTACTGAAAGTCACAATGTTCTTGTAGCAGTAGAGCAGTGCACTTACAACACTAAGGTCATGGGTGTGATTCCCAGTGAATCATATAAAATATGTATGCTGCATTAGATGAAAGCCAGTCCATGAATGTAAAAGTGACTTGTAATGTTTATGTGAGAACCACCCTGCAACATGTCTAAAAATGTGCAGTACTACTGGGTTGAAGAAGACAACTAACTGTTTTAGTCTTTTAAGAAACCTTGATAATATCTGTATGAATTATGTCTATCCTCACCCATAGTGTTTTAACACTACAGGTGGTGTTGTGGTAGATAAAAAGCTGTCAAGCAATTAGCAAGCACACTAAAGCATATTGTTCCATATTTCATGCAGCATACATAATTTTCAGGCAATAGTAAAATACTAAGATACAGTCATATTACTAGATTGTGCTTACTCAGGTTATTTCTCCAAGATGAAGAGTGTTGTGCTCCAACACAATCTATAAAACAAGATTTAATGTATGGTCACAGGTTTGCACAAAACACAAAGTACAGCCTGAGATCGCAACAAAACTGCATCAGGGTGGCAATTAAGAGCACTTTTAAAAGAGTCTTTGAACCCAATTTGTCTATTTAATGGAACACATAATTCAAAAAGTATGTCTTTCCAAGGACACAGGCCTGTGATAATGGCCATGAATGTTTAATTGTCTTTATAAAAGTAGGGATTATGTTGTAATGTCTGTAACACAACATATATATATATATATATATATATATATATGTGTTTTTTTTTTTTTTTTCAAAAGCAGAAATTTTCAGCATTATTACTCCAGTTTTCAAATTAACATGATCCTTCAGAAATCATTCAAATTAATATGCTGTTAATATGCCAGTAATATGCAGATTTGCTGCTCAAGAAACATTTCTTATTATTGTCAATGTAAAAAAAAAAGGTGTGTTGCTTAATATTTTTGTGGAAACCATTATAAATGTCACTTTTATCAATTGAATGCATCCTTGCTGAATAAAAAATGTATGAAGAAAAAATAGTCCCTATAGCTGAGACAGACAACATTAATGCTCTTAGCAATAAATATATGTAATGGTGTAACACTGTTCTCTCTCCAGTGTTTTGATTTATTTCCCTAAAAGACACGGACACAAACTAATTATACATTAGTTTGATATCTCTGTGAATCTCCAAGTATAAAAGAAGCCCGGAGGACACTAATTTATACAGTTATATCAAACTTCCTGGGATATCTTTGAAGGTCATGCATCATATGAGGATTTATGACTTCCAGTTCTACCCTTTAGATTAATAACTGCCACTGGAAAGCATAAAGTATGAGAAGGCATTTTAAATAAATGGTGACATTTGCGAAAAATCAATCAGCAAGGTTAGAAAGGTGACTGTGGAGAGGGAGAATGCAGTGAGATGCTGGCAACATAATTTGGCTTGGTATGAGAGGAGCAATGTTCAAATTAAGGATCCAGGATTTTTTGCCTAGAAATCTTTCGAGCCTTGAGTCTAATTTCTGTTTTTTTTTTTTTTTTTTCTTTTTTCTTCAGGAGTTGGTAGGAACACTATTAAGGGTGACATACAACATCAAACTTCATTTTCTGTGAGCAGGGTTCAATTATAGAGGCAATATTGAGGGAGCAAATTGCCCAATTAGACATAAAACACAGTTAAAGCATTGCGAGAGGAATACTTAACTGGCTCTCCTCCTGCTGAGAAACAGAGACAAAGGGTCACTGGAAATGTGTTTTTCTAGTTATAGGTGTAGTTAATGCCCACACCTGGCTTCTGACTTTCATTAGACGTCCATAGAGAAATAAAAGTTTGAGTGGCCAAACAGCAAATATGAAGTTAACCAGGAGAAAAATCTCAAATTGGCAGCTCAAACATTCCCACTATTGTATTCTGCAAACGTCTCGTTAAAATCTCTGTGTGACGGTGTCTTTTCCTTGTAGATGTAAATGTTTCCCAAGCATGATGATTGTTTCTGTCACACTTTAGTTTGGGGACCAATTCTTACTATTAATTACGAATTTTGCCTCAATAAACTCCAAATTTGCTGCTTATTAATAGTGAATAATGTAGTTGTTAAGTTTAGGTATATATGGTCATGCAGAATAAGGCATTAATATGTTCTTTATAAGTACTAATTAACAGCCAAAATGTTAAGAATATGAATACTAATAAGCAGCTAGTGAATAGAAAAAAATTGGTCCAGAAAAAAGAAAAAAAGTGTTACCAAATGTTCAGATAACAAGAAAAGAAGTGAATGATAAATCAGTTATTTCTTAATTACATGTTGTACTTCAGTGTATTTGTAGAGAAAGGTAGCAATCAAGAGCCTTAACTCTCACTAACCTGAACCTTAACCTCGACTTTAAAATGTCTTTTAAGTTAGGTTTTAATATTGAAATTAAATGAATAAATTGTTTAAATATAATACATTCAAAACAAAGGGGGCACGTTTGGGAATATTTTGAATTAAAAAAAAAATAAAGGAAAAAAGAAATGAAACCAATAGGCCTACATCAGTTATACAGTGCTATCGTGGCTGCTGTGTGTCACATGGCCCAACCCAACCCAACCCCTTCCCTTCACTGGTGATGCCCCCTCTAAATAAAACTAAGTGCATGATGCCCCTGCATCTGTCAGTCCTGTGTCTTGTGTTTTGCTCCCTACATGTTCCATGACCCAGTTTTCCCTCATGTTTAATTATGTTTATTGATCCCAGGTGTTTCTCGTCTTCCCCTCATCAAGTCCTGTGTATTTATAGTGAGTCCAGTTCTAAGTTTCTTTGTCTGGTATTGAATGTTCGTCAATCCTCTCCCTACGTGTGTTCCTGCCTGTTTGAAAGAATAAACAACTTTGATGATAATTCTCCTTTGTCTCCTCGTCTCCTGCACAGTAGGGAAAGCGTGACAGCATCTATTAATCAGTTAATTAATCAGCATATATATATATATACACACACTTTTCCAGGACAAAAAATATATATATTTTTTTTTACTGAAGACACAATTTCACAGAAAAACCATCCTTGGAATGTCCTCCATGGTGACATTTGATGAAACACTCATGTGAAAATGGCTCCCTAGTACTGTGTTGTCTGTATGTCTAAGTGAAATGGCTCTTGCTTCGTGTTTTTTTCTCCTGAATGAGGCACCCATATTGCCCCGCTCCATTATCGTACAGTTCCAATTATACCGCGTTCCAGTGTCCTCAATTACCCATAAGCCCACTCCCCGGTGGAGGGAGAGCGAGAGGAGAGCAGGAGGGCTTGAATCTCATGCATTTACACAAGACTGAGAGAGATGAACTGGAGGAGATGGTCCTGGCCTCTGTATTGAGTGATGTCTGCTGGGAGCCGCACTTTTAGCACTGAACATTTCAGACCATTAGCACTGCTGGGAGAGGAGGAAATTAGAGGGGAGACATCACATATTCCCTTCTCTTCTCTAACTCTTTCTTTCTCTCATTGTCACTGCTGTCGCAGCAAACTGCAGAGGAAGAGAGGTGAGTGTCTCAAATTTGGATGTGTTTTGATATTTATTTATTTATCCTTTATTTTACCAGGAATTATCCCATTGAGATGTAAATCTCTTCTACCAGAGAGTTCTGGCCGAAATGGCAGCACAGAAGGTTTCACACAGACAGATTACAAACACATAAAACCAAAATATGATAAAGAATAAAATCTTATCCGGCATCATATGAAAAAAAAAAAAAAAACCTAAATCATTCACATGTTTCCTTCAGGTAGGAATCCAAAAGAGTTCTTCTAACATCATAACACTCTGCATTTCATTCCATAGCCTAGGACCATAGGAGGAAAATGCTGTTTTGCCAAACTCAGAATATGCTCTAGGAACAATTAAATGTAATTTAGAAGAAATTCTAGTCCTATAATTACAAGTATAATATGATAAGAGATTACAAATATAAGTTGGCAATTTGCCTAATAATGCATTGGCAATAAACAGCATCATATGCATTTTTCTCCTTTGGTGCGGGGAGGACCAACCAGACAAATTGTACAAAGTACAACGTGAAGATGCATTTGTCACAAATCATATTGCAGCATGATATATACAGTCCAACTTCTTTAGTAAGCATAGGTTTGCATGCATATAAACCACATCACCATATTCCAACACTGAGAGGAAACTACTTTGGATAATTCTCTGTTTTGCTTCAAAAGAAAAGCATTTCTTTATCCGAAAGAGAAAGCCCGATTTAAGTCTGAGCATTTTTAAAAGATTTTCAATACGTATATTAAAACCCAGCCTTTCATCAAGCCATATGCCCAAGTATTTATTCAAATGTCCTTTTTCCATACAGTTTTAGGTTGAAGTACATGGACTGTTATTATTATTCTGTGTGTCTGAGCTCAAATGTTTTACCTTGAGCTCTTCATTTAAACTCTGACAGAGCTGATTCAGTGCTTTGAGCCAGATAACTTCAACCAGCCATGTCAGTGAAACGCCACGCGCAGGTATTTTATTTCCATAATGCGACATGCTTCAGAGTGAAAGACAATATATGTAAATGAGGACAAAAGTGAAGGACGTGACTTTATTTTAGTCATTGGGAATTGATTGTATCCTGAAAACTAGGCATACCATAATGGAGAAAAAAAAAAAAAATTAAATCCATCCGTCTATCTATCTATCATCTAGAGATTGTTGTAATGTTTTGTTCTATGCAATGTACAATGGGGTTCAGAAAGTAAAAGCCCATTTATTTACACAATGAGATCATTTATTTTTAATGATTCACTTCATGGCTTTAAGTCAAGTTTTTTTTTTGTTCAAGATATTTTTTTTTTCTCCTGATAACAAAAAAATAGCAGAGTTTACTGTAAAAATAACAAGTTCTGGAGTCTTCATCATACACATTATGGACTTGAATATAATTGTTTAATTTATTCTTTGGGGAAAATGTGCATCTGTACTAGGAATGAACTGCACATCATATGGTTGTATGAGCCTCCGGGCTCTCAGGGCTGCCCTCGGGGATCAGAGCCCACTCCTGGCTGGACTGGGAAACGGGAGCCCCCTCAGGGCTGGACAGGACCAGCGGGGATGAAGGAGAGAGGAGAGGGGGCAAGTCGACCTCCAGATTTGTTTCCCAGTCTATCAGGTCCCCTTCTAAGTCCAGCAGTCCAGGATGCATAATTAGCTCACCCACAGCTGCGGTGCAGTGGGCGGAGCTCCACTCTGTGCTCTCACCGTCCACGGCTTGCTCCCTTGCGGTGGGCACTCTCGCCGGCTCTCGCACCTGGTCTGACAGGTGGGGCTCCACATCCGAGGCGATCCTCGGCTCAGTCACTCGGCATTACAATGGCTTATTGATCATGGCGGTGATGGGCTCTCCGTCATCGGTGGGCTCGGGCTGATGCTGCGCACCACAGGGAGATGGCGGGCTGGGCACTGGGTCTGGAGTGGATCTGGCGAGAGCATCCACGGGGCAGGTGGTGGATGGCGATCCATTTCTCTCCAGAGTCCACTCCACGAAGGCGGTGAAATCCTCTCGAGGACCATCTTCAGACGACGGCGCTCTGCTCTCGGTGTTCAAGCTTGCGTCAAACAATGAGCAGAGTGCGTCGTCCGGGTAGCAGGTGGTGCTAGCCAACAGCCGGAACAGTCTCGTATGGTCCTCGAGAGATCTGTCCCCCTGCTCCAGCAGGAGGAGGAATTCTGGGCGGGTGAAGGAATCCATAAGGGGAAACACAACGGAAACAAAAACGGAGGGTAGACACACGGAGGTAACTGTATTCGGTCAGGTCTTCTGTCACAATTCGCTGGAGCACAGGCACGAGGAAACGTGGAGATTTCACAGAATGAGAGTCTTTTAATGATCCAATAGGGAGACACAGAGCACAAGGACGACGTTCACAACAAGTAGACCCGACAGAGGCGAAATGCACAGACACGAACTTATAAACACACGACAATTACCAAACACAGGTGCACAGAATGACTAATTAACTAAACGAGGATAGGGACATGACCAAATAAGGGA
>NW_015552676.1:292588-294052 GCF_001515605.1 Sinocyclocheilus anshuiensis
CAGGAAAGAGCCAGTTAATGTAATACATCCAACATCCAACCCTAATTGAGAGTATTATCTCACTAAATCTGCATTCTGAGTGGCCATATAAGTTACAAACAAGAAACAAGTTATTTATTTGAAGATTATATGACAACAAAACAGCCAAAAGAAAAAAAAAAGGTAAGAAGCATTTCTTTATATATATATATATATATATATATATATATGTGTATATAACAAAATAGCTGCAGACCTGTAGTGGAACTAACTTTACCTTGCATGACGTAATTTCAGTTTCTGTTGAAATGTGCAATTTTAGCTAACATCAACAGTTCTGATGTATTTTGTTTGAGATCTGAATCAATTTAAATCAGTTTAAAATACATTTGGATCAAGTATATTTTGGGATAAAATAGTTGTTTTGACGGTGCACAAATCTGTAAAAAACGCACATTTTATTAGACACTCTTTAGTAACCGAACACAAAACAGATAATAACAATAGATCACAATATCACAAAAACACAACAACCCACAGACAGGTCAGCCTAAGTATACAATGGAAATGTCAGACTTGTTCTACAAAATGCTGTATTGCACACAGGTTCATAACGCCTACACAACAAATCCTTACATTATAAACTTGAGGTGTTTACAACCCGGATGTTTTCTTGGCAAAGACGTGTGAGAAAGAGAGAATGATTTAAGTAATCATTGCAGCGCAGAAGTCATCTCTGAACATGCCAGGCTGACATATGATGAGGATGAGACTTAAAAAGCATCTTGACAGGTGTACTGCATGGTAGTGCTGTGTTGGCTTTAAAAAAGATCTTCCTAATGCTGATGAGCTGACTTAGAGTATTCACAGATTTCCTAGTCATTTTCCCAGTCGCTGCTTTGCGCAGGACTCTGCAGTGGTTCTTATTGTGGTACTTCAATGGTGAGAGCACAACACTTTGCTGCCAGCAGAATCTTAATGCGGACTTTTCTTGTCTCATCTCTCACCCAGCACAACTTCAATTTTGGCAGCGTCCTGGCAGCCAATAAAGCATCATCACTGTTAAGAAAGGAGTAGAATACTTGTTCCATTAAGGAGTTAAAAGCTTGTTGTTATAGAATTTCAGACAGGTCACTCAGTCTATGAACTATTAGAGTGCCATTTGTATTTAATGTTTATTTATGCATAAGTATCCAGGCACATGCTTAGACTCATATGTCCGTGGGGCCCAAAATTGCTGGCGAGGGTGAGCAGTCTTTAAGTCTGCAATGGTAGAAAAACAGTACTGAAGTCAGCAAAACTTTTTTTTCAGATTCATCTCCACTTCCACATGTTTTTCAATGTAGCTTGTGAAAGTTTTGAGATCAGTTTTGATGACCCCCTCTCTTCTCCCCATCATAGGGATTTTGCTAATGATGTCCTGAAATGCACATCCACACTGGAGAGCGGCTGCAGTCCCTCTACTATGTAGGCAGCAATCAATTT
>NW_015552676.1:297175-315921 GCF_001515605.1 Sinocyclocheilus anshuiensis
CATCCTGCCTGTCTGTTCATCTGTCTATTAATTTCTCTGTCTATCTGTTTTACTGTCAAGGAAATAGGGGCTTGAGGGGTGAGAGTATATGGTGTAGAAAGCGGCATCTCTGTCAGGCCACTTGATCCAAGCAGACTCTATTTGGGTCACACTGAATTATCGTGGACAAAAAAAAAAAAACCCTCTAAATATCCCTTGGAGCAGCTTATCTTGTCTTGAGCACTCAATAATCAGATACTAAATATTCTATTAGCAAGTGGAAGCATTTATTTGAATGCAAGAAAGGGATGTTCTGCTAATGATGATGTCTGAAAATGAAACATTAATGGCAATCAGGTTAAATCTGTTAATATCCTTACTAAACTAAGCTGAGAAAAGTTTTACACACAGTTAAGCTATTTTGAACAGAACTTTTCTAGTCTCCGTGTATGTAGTTATGTTAAATATAGCTTAGTAAACTTTAATTTGGACCATTTTTTTCAGGTTTTATTGTTACAACAGTGCGTCAAATGACTGTCTTTAATGAGTCATTGAATCATTAATTGAATTATTTTGTGTAAAAAAAAAAAGAAAAGGTAATACTTTAGTTTAGGGACCAATTCTCACTATTAGCATGACTATTATTAACATCTTGGCTGTTTATTAGTACTTATAAAGAACATATTTGTCACATATTCTACATCCTGTCAGACTCTGTTCCATGTTTTGTGTGTGTCCTGCTCCCCATGTGCCCCTAATCCCAACCAATACCTAAATTTAACAACCACCTTACTAACTATTAATAAGCAGCAAATAGGAGTTTACTGAGGCAAAGGTCATGGTTAATGGTTTGTTAATAGTGAGAATTGGACCATAAAATAAAGTGGCAAAATAATAATATAATAATAATAAAATAAAACATAATAAAATTAAATTAAAAAAAGCACACACAGTTATGCTGTGGCTTTGTTTGGAACTTTTTTGACAGAGATTATGGGGCAAAATGTCTGAAATGCAAGTTACTCGGTATTAACTGATTTATTTTTATTTATTTATTTATTTTAACTGTTAATATCACACAATCATGCTCATTGCACCTCATCATTACTTCAATTATTTCTTAGACAACAGGTCAAGCCTTCGTAGTAACATGTTTTCAAATTGGCAGTGGAGGCTCTCTGAATATAAAATTGTTGACATGTGATGTCAGAATGAGCTTGTTCCTCAGTGAAACTGCTCAAATTTGTCCCTGAAATGTTTCATGTACCAAGTGCAAAGACCTGGTGTTTTAATACTGTATATGCATAAGTATTCATAATAAGTATTCATGTGATGTTGCCATTACTTTAAGAGAACAAACACTTAACTCTACATCAAGGACTCACTTAATGAAGGGAGCTGAAATTCTACTTCAGTACATTTTATATACTGCTGATATGCATGCGTGTGTGTTTGTAGATCAAATTAATTCCAACAGTTCATTAGTTTAAATACAGTAGTTACATCAGTGATCAACACAACAAGAGCTACAGATTTTTCTTCAGATTACGCTTTACATCATTTTGACAATGTGTTTTGATGCATTTTCACAGTGCACAGGTGTGAAAGTCGTTAAAATTAACATAAACATTACAAAACCAAATAATTTCAATAACTTCAGCTACATTTAATGAAATTTATAATTAGTATAAGTATTTGCTGTTATGTTTGAAAAAAAAAAAATAATAATAAATACAAAATCTGTAAAAACAACCACCCACCCCCACACACACACACACACACACACACACACACACACATTTAATGAAATTTATAATTAGTATAAGTATTTGCTGTTATGTTTGAAAAAAAAAATTAATAATAAATACAAAATCTGTAAAAACAACCACCCACCCCCACACACACACACACACACACACAATTATTTACAAATGAAAATGTAGAAGTGCTATCACAAACATTACCAGAGTATTCTGTGATATTCTGTAATACCAAGCTTGCTGTGTGTGTGTGTGTGTGCGTGCGTGTGTGTGTGTGTGTGTGTTTGTTTTAATTACCTGTTGGCACTGACTGAACGCAGGTCCTTTGAAGCATTAAAATGAAATCCCAACAATCTCCTCCTTCCTCAACCGACCAGTCACACTACCCTCTTTTCCGTGAAAAAATGGATTGTTCCATTCTCCCAGGTGTGATTGCATAATGCTACCGCATAGTGCCATTCTGTACCCTCGACAGAGAATGAGGTCATATATGGAGAAACATGCTGGAGTTGGGGAACTTTCTCTGTGTGGAGCAGCTCCTACTGACCACATACATGGACCGCTATTTTCAGCCTGCTCTTCATAACTGCTGTCACCTAGACAAAATATGCACATATTGTGTTGGTTTGGCCCCGATGCACATTCTAAAAATCTAGTAAATAATGCTGAAAAGTTTGTGTTGTTTATTTGTTTGTTTGTTTGCTTTAGGAATTCAAGTAATGAATCTCAGTGCAGCATTTATATTATTATTATTGTTATTATTATTATTATTATTATTATTATTATTATTCTCTGTCAAACCAACAAGCACACCAGGTGAGCTGGATTAGTGCATTCTTTTTTTGCTGCACTAATAGGCCTACACTGAAAAATGTGTTATGGTTTAGTCCCATTCTCCCTACTGGGTCATGAATTATTACTATGATTGTGATATTTTGACATTTTATTTACACAGTTCTTGATTTTGTCATGTTTAATTACTCTACAGCAGTTTTCTCAACCCTGGTCCTGGGCGCCCCCCAACACTGCTCATTTTGTATGTCTCCCTTGTCTCCCCATTTCAGGTCCTGGAGTTGAATCAGGTGTATTTGATTAGGGAGACACACAAAATGTGCAGTGTTGGGGGGGCGCCCAGGACCAGGGTTGAGAAACACTGCTCTACAGTGTCTGCAATTAATGGGGGCCTGGCGCAAAAACACCATCAAAATGAACCAAAATGTCCCCCAAATTCAGGATATGGGAGCAAAAAAAAAAACCTGCACAATTATACTAAATCTATTACAGCTGTTGTGATTAAAGTGAAATGTGAAAATAAATGAAAAGTGTTGATTGTGGCATTACATTTAGATTGGGTCAAGCATTTGTTGCAGCATTATAACCAATCCAAACCAATTTGGGGAAGTCGTGGCCTAATGGTTAGAGAGTCGGACTCATGCCCCAAAGGTTGTGAGTTCGAGTCTCAGGTCCGGCAGGAATTGTAGGTGGGGGGAGTGAATGTACAGTGCTCTCTTCCACCTTCAATACCACGACTGAGGTGCCCTTGTGCAAGGCACTGAACCCCCAACTGCTCACCGGGCGCCGCAGCAGAAATGGCTGCCCACTGCTCCGGGTGTGTGTTCACTGCTGTGTGTGTGCACTTAGGATGGGTTAAATGCAGAGCACTAATTCCTAGTATGGGTAACCATACTTGGCCACATGTCACTTTCACTTCACTTAATCACACACTTTTCTTTTTATGAATGTAATGGCCAATCCGAGGTGTTTAGATTAGTCCTCATGCGTCTGCACTGACTGAATTCTGAATCTGTACTCTCTCAAATTCTCTCATCATTAACAACAAAGTGCAAATATGATAAGAGATCAATTCTGCAGTCTGTACAGCTTCAGTTTTTCCAAGAGTGCATAACTTGAGCTAAACTGAAGTCATTCTGCCAAAATAACAAAATACATAAAATCATAATCTTGATTTTATAATGTGTAAAAAGCAATAAACTAATTCTTAAATGGTTTTAAATTGTCTATGTAGCTAAAATATTACATGCCGTTTCCCAAAACCCCAAAACATATTTAATGTATTTTATGTATTCTGTTCTTTGACATTAATAATCATTATTGTATTTCTGTCATAACTCTCAGGGAGTTCAGCATGGTAATATACATGGCAATGCTTATGGCTTGGCGGAATAGATCTGCTACGCTGCTGCTGCTGCGGCAGAGCAAATACCGAGACTTGCTACTGTCAATACATCCACAAACATGGTGTTGTGAGCATGTAAGAAATACTGCTGCTGCACATACAGTATGTTATATGAAATAACCCCCAGGTATAATGTACATGAAATCACCCCGTAGCAGATCTATATAGGTGGAGCCGGGGAAGGTGGAGGGTTTTTCAGAAACCAGCGAGCACTAGCCAAGTATTTGAATGTTGAACAGCAAGCTCATTGGCTGCTGATGTGAAAAGAAACCAATCGGCTACACCATGTGAATAATTATGTGATTATGAGCGATTGAGTTAGAACCTATCAGCATGTGCCATCTAGAGTTTCATGACAGAACTTTGTATAAACATGGAAGGTCAGATGTAGATTTTGTCCTAAAGACCCTGATACACTTAGTAAGTCAAATCTAAGAATGAACTGGTGTGAGGTCATTTTGAACCAAATCATATATCGGGGCCTTAAAGATGTCTTGTGCTGATGTAGATCTATTTATTTATGCATTTATTTATTTAATAGTTTTAACAGTATTCTGATTGATTGAAGCAATTGCTTATATTTAATTTTTACATAAAACAACTCAGATAAATTTAATAAGGTAATTATAAAAATTCAATTCCAGGTGACAAATATTGCCCCTTAATAGAAAAATTCATTTCAGATCCTGTTCTTCTATGAAAATGATCAGTTATGTTCCATATGCCAAGTGCTGAAGTGTGCGTGTGGCATTTTAATATGTTTCACAAGGTTTTTTTTAGTCTCACGGGTGTCCATGTAATGAGTATGTTCATGTGATGTTGTCAATAGTTTAAGCCAACGAGCACTTTGCTCTCCATCAAGGAGTCTCTTAATGAAGACAAGGAGTCTCTTAATGAAGAGCACTGAAATTCTACTTGAGGACATTTGCATTTTACAGTCCCAGATACAGAACAAACCTCACTGTGGGTCTCAGTTCAATAATGTGTGAGCAAATGTTCCTCGAGGTGCACTCAAAGGAACTCCCCCATTTGCACTTCTTGTTCCATACCTCCTCCTTGCCCTTTCCCAGTAAAGGGTCGGCAGGCATCCGCTGCATCCGTTTGTCCCCACCTTAATTTAGATGAAGCCTGCATCTGAGCAAATCGGCTAACTGAAAGCAATAAGAGATACTGAAGACTTCCACCAAGCCACAACGGGCTGCTTCGAGCTATTTGTTACAGGAAGTGACACGGAATGCTATCGGAAGCCTCTCACATTCAGTGGCTTAGGGACTCAGGAGTGCTCCAGAGGAACAGCGATGGAAGCAAGCTGCTGAATATATTCAAGCAATGTGCTCCTAAAAGCTTCTTGAACCGAAAGCCCTCTCTCCCCTGAGGTTTCCCGCTGGTTTAGGCCCACAGTGACAGATGACCATCATGTATGTCAGTGAGCGTTCGGAGGGGGTGCTCCAGGCTTTGGGTCAGAGCAGTGAGTCAGAGCATGATGAATTGTTATAAAGGTGTAATAAATTGGCCGAAGGGACCCAGCCGTGTGAGTCAGTGTAAAATGGTACAGTCCACAAGTATTAATGTCAGAAACTCTACTATTTGGTTATGAAGCGGGCTGACTGGAGAGGTAAACACTGTGAAACGCTTGTTGTATCAGTTGGAGAGGCGTTACACTGTTTGTGACAGAGTGCCCAGTCTCTGTTATGAAAAATAGATGAACATCTTCTGCCACAAGTGTTATTTCTGGAACCAAGCCACTTGTCTGAACCTGAGGAGCTTTTGCGAAATTATCACAGCAAACAGCTATTCAGTGAGAGGCCATGCCGTCTCGCCTCCTGTGAAATCTCCTTCCCGGCATTCTGCAACTGCGCTTGACTGTGACCAACTCTCAATTCATGGCTACTGAAAACACTGTAAATGAGCGTTCAGTAGGTTCACAAACTATATATAGGTGAATCCTGCAAAAAAAATAAAATAAAAAAAAACATGATCCAGATTACATTTCACCCCATAATCAAAAGAAAACCAACAACAACAATAATAACAACAACAAAATAATTTATTATGTCATTATAATTAAGCCATTAAAATTAAACTTTTCACATTTTGAACACAAATTTTATTACTGTAATATATTTTGACAGTTACTTTGCTGTATAAATACTTTACAGTTTAAATGTTTATTGTATTAAATACTACTATTTACCTCTCATTAGAGAATATCACAATCAGTGTTGATTTAGTATTTATTAATATTTTATCTTTTATGTTTATAATTTCAGTTTTCATTTCAATTTTTAAGTTTTAGTGATTGTCATGCTTTTAACATATTTAGTAGTTTTTCGATTATCTAATTATTCTATTTTGTAATTCTATTAGCATTAATGCATTTTATTTCAGTTTTAGTAATATCTATCTATCTATCTATCTATAAAAAAATATATATATATATATATATATAATGTATATATAATATTTATTATTTTTTAATTTTAATTAACAAAAACAATTTTTAATAGTTATTTTTTTAACACATCACAAATGAGACTGAGACAAAACACTTGGATGGTGACCATAAAATCAGTGCCAGAGCTGTGGTCTTGGGAAATGTACAAACCCACGCTTTTGTTTGTTTGTTATCTGTCCCTATTCCAGTATCATGAGCCCAAAGATGTGTACATGAACAATAACCACAAGGTAATACAAGGTAATACAGAGTAAAAGTGATATCCAATCCTATTGGATTGAGGCTTAATGAAAGTAGATTAAATTGAGATTTGTGTAGCTCATAGTAGATTACTCTGAGCACAGTGGAATTGAAAATAATAATGCTTTACTCAGTCGAGAGTAAGATTGTATTACTCAGAGGACCCTCTAGAGCTCGTTTCAATTATGTGTCATTTAAGTATTAACTGTGTCTCAGATGTTTCTCCCGTAGGTGAAATAAAAATAGACACAAGTGAGATTTTCTCTGAAGACAAACCTTAATATCTTACACAGTTTGATATTAGGGATGTTCAGATATTTTTAATGGAATCTATCTATCTATCCATCCATCTATAATCTATATATCTGTGTAAAATTATTGTAAATTTTAGCTCAAATTATTTGGTATTGAATGTTTTTGATGAGAAATATTTAGATTCAAATTGAAATCTTTCATTTTTGGCCACCAGACGGTTACAAAGAGATGGTAACACACTGAATTAAATATGTGTGTGTGTGTGTGTGTGTGTGTGTGTGTGTGTGTGTGTGTGTGGATTTTTTTTTTTCAGAAGCAAAAGTCTCAATTTATTCTCCATTGCTCTCTTCACTCAAAACAAAATGGTGTAGAAACAATTTTCACTCAGAAATCGTTAGTAAGTTTCACAAACAATAAATAAATAAAAGGCAAGTAACACATTGAATTAAATGTGAAATTTTAAAGTAGAAAGACTGAAATTGTATTTTCCTGTAAAACATAATCCAATAATCTATTTTTCCTCACAAAATTATTTATTTATTTATTTATTTATTTCTTTATTTATTTATATTGTAGAAGAAACAAGAGATCTCATTTGTGATTTTCATTCTCTGTGGGAGATACTACATATTGCAAATACGTATTCATGGACTTATTCAAATCTTTTTTTTTTTTTTTAAACCACAGATGCATCATATGTATGAGTGGTATCAGGTCTGTTCAGGATAAGTGTCTCATATTTCTGTAGTGTGGCATAACCTTGCTAGTAGTGATGTTATTGAATAGGCCTGCTTAAAACCAGTTAAACTCTGCGGACCCGGATACGGGTCCAAAATGACGTAAAAAATGTTTATGCTTCATTTACATAGCCTTCCTTATATGGTATCAGCCCATATATGGGTTCATTTGAAAGCTTGGAGTGTCTTCTTTACAAAGAATACCATTCCTTTTGGTTAAAATACCAAAAAACGCCCTGAGCTTAAGTGGTTTTAATGCTTTATGAAGCCACAATATATAACATCCTGTGGCAGCCAGGTGATGGCAGCGCTGACAACACGAGCTCACTGCAGAAACGAATTTACAAAATCCTCTCGCAGCTTACCTATGTGATACCGAACGACTCTCTACTGCATATCAGCGTCTCGTAAAGATCAAGGCTGGTTCAAGGGCTGGATTTAAACTGAATCTCTTTATATTTTTCATTTATTTTTAACCATTTTTTTTATTATTTACCTTTTAAGATTTCATCACATTTCATGATCTACATTATCTTCCCGGTTCGCTTCAAGGACAGTATTTGATATATTTTGGCCTGCTCCGTTTGCTTTTGACAGTCATTGGCAAAGTAAATGAAGCCCTAATGGATGTCAAGTTGAGCAGAAATACAAATATACAAAATGTCACTGACAGCTGTCTGTTCAGTGTATTTCTGAATGTACTCAAGGGGCTGAGCAGAATTTGACTTTGATTCATTCACTCTGCAGTTGGGTGGTGTGATTTTCCTTCATTTAACCAAATCAGAGAACCAGTTACTGGAAAATACTGACATAAAATGACAGATATTGGTTTAACAATAAAAGCTACATGTTCCAGTCTTCCATAGGGAGATGAGTTCATTCACATGATCCATTAGCCCTATATTCAAACAGTATCAGTAATGCTAAAGACATACACTATAAAAAGTATTTTTCAAAGTTATAAATGAAACAGATTATTGGAGAAAATACTGTTTCAGTCTTTCTACTTAAAACTTTTGGTAACATTTTAAGGACCAATTCTCACTATTAAAGGGGTCATATGATGCTGCTAAAAAGAACATTATTTTGTGTATTTGGTGTAATGAAATGTGTTTATGCGGTTTAAGGTTCAAAAAACGCATTAGAAAAAATGAAATTGCATCATATGACCCCTTTAACTAGTTGCTTATTAGCATACATATACTAGCATATTGGATGTTTATTACTACTTATAAAGCACATATTAATGCCTTTTTCTGTATGACCATATTTTAAACTTAACAACTACCTTATTAATAAACAGGAAATAGGAGTTTATTGAGGGCAAAAGTCGTAGTCACTAGTCCCAAACTAAAGGGTAACCAAAATTTCATGTTAATTTAATGTGTTAATTGTCATTTCTTTGCAATTAATTGTGAAATGTACTAGAAATTTCTGTGTAAATTGTTTCTACACCATTTTTTTTTCAGTGTAGTAGTAGAGAGTTGTCTGTATTCATCCATTGAATTCCTGGAGGCAGAAAAATGTGCCTTCTAAACAATTCATTAAAATGGAGTGTGTCCTTTTGGAAGGATGTAAACACTGCCCACTGGTCATGTTTGGTTTTGGACACCTCATCTGCCCTGCAGAGCAAGCAGAAAAAAAGCATCCAGCTGACTCTGCTGGGCTGTTGACCTTGCCATGAGGCATTCACAGTGCCACAGCGATAAGCCTGGTAAAGCTCGTGTGCTAATGCATTTGCGCTCAAATGTGGGATTCTTTTCTTAAATACATGATTATTTTTGAGAGAGTTCTTTAGCTATACCCAGATAAGACTGTCATTTTGGTTTTATTATAAATAAAGTGCTATTTTGCTCTTGTTTGGGAGACAAATATGTGCTTCTTTTGTTTTAATGTTAACACTTCTTCCCAGATTTATATGGAATGTAGGCCCAAACCTGCTGAAATTAAAATACATTAATTAATTAATGTAATAATAGGAAAACAAACAAATAAATGTCTTGATAAATGCAATTAATTTTAAATCAATTTAATTTAATTTATTTTTCTTTTATCATAATTTTTTCTATTTTTGTTTATTATTTATTGTTAATTATTTTTTACTTTATTTTCAATATTTATGATTAATTTACTAGTCAACCCAGTTAAATAAAGCACACACTTTGTATGTTAAATGCACATATGTGACCCTGGACCACAAAACCAGTCACAAGGGTCATTTTTTTAAAATTGAGATTTATACATCTGAATAAATAAGCTGAATAAATAAGCTTACCATTGATGTATGGCTTGTTAGGATAGGACAACATTTGGCCGAGATACAACTATTTGAAAATCTGGAATCTGAGGGTGCAAAAAAAAAAAAATTCTAAATACTGAGAAAATCGCCTTTAAAGTTGTCCAAATTAAGTTCTTAACAATGCATATTAATAATCAAAAATTACGTTTTGATATATTTACGGTACAATGTTTTTTTGGCTATTGCTAAAAATATACCCAAGAGACTTAAGACAAGACAGGTTTTGTGCTCCAGGGTCACATATTTTGACTCGAGTGACACTTCAATGTTCAATGTTCAATTTACTTAAAGCACCTAACAACCTTAGTTTAGCAAAGTGCTGTGCACAATTGCATTTAAAATGCACAAGTATCATTATTTTGTATAGGGGGGGGAATCAAGTGCCTTTTAATTTACAGAAAGATTTTCAAACAAAACAAAGTTTGTACACACACAAAAAGTCTGTACATTTACCCAGGAATATTATATCTGAATAACTGTACTCAGACTTGTCACCTCGTGTTGATAGATGTGCCTTAAAAACCTACAGAGAGAAAGAATCAACCTGAGGCATTACCCTGCAGATGCATTATTTGCATATTAAGCAAACACTGACTCATCTATACATATGCAAATGTTAATTTGCATATTTCAGCTATGCAGCTGCTACAAACAAGCAGAAAAAAAAAACAGACTAGTCTCTAAAATGATTTATTTCTATAATTATGTTTCAAATCCTATCTGCTTGTTTATTGATCCAGCCATCAATTGGCCATAAAACGCACCGGATCAAGAGAGAAAATACCGCTAACAGTAATTGCACGATGCACGGAACATAAAACATTACATCCTTTCATGCAAATCTTGCCTTATCTACTGTATATAGACACACGGTAGCCATAACCGATTATCACCACTATGCACAGCTGCCTTTTCTTATGCATAGCTACGTATTAGACAAACCCCTTTATTTATTTATTTCAAATCGTAATCTAGTAAGTGAAACAGTCTGTGATGAATGCCATGGTCTGAGGACGGTAGCGGAGACTCGAGTAATTTGTAAATTGCGCTAATCAAACAGATTGCAGCCTGTGGGTCCCTCACAGTGCCTGCGTACTCCCTTGAGTTCATTACAGTAATGAGAGGTGGAGCGACACGGATATGCCGAGGACACTGGCTGTGATATACCACCCACAGCATCCCCCCACACACCCCGATCCATCATCGGATTCTCATTTACCTCCACACTTCCAACTGAGACCTGCAATGGAGTGGGCTTCAAGCAGAGCCTGGCCTTTTCAGCTGGTCAGGGAACAACTTCTGTGCTGTAATAGTTAGCAGAGCGATTAGAGAGGGAGGAGGCAAGGAGGTCTCAGATCAGGGTGGCTGATAGGAGCGGTGAAGGTGAGGCAAGGGTGGCCATATGGAAGCTCGCGTCGCCCGTCTGTCACCTCCCACCTTCCAGGCACTTCCAGGTGAGCTGGGACTACGTCTTCATTATCTAAGAATGGGAATTTGCTGGCAAGCTTCTCTACTTTGGGTTGAAAAGGAGGGGGCACAACAAATCCAGTTGGGCCATTGGTATAGGGTCTATGTACAGAAAAAGGGGCAGATATTTTAATTCTGGAATGCACTAAACACTCATTACAGGATCCTGTGCATTTTGCAGCACTGGCTTATTTACCATCTGCGGCTTTCATTTCTTTCAGCAGCCGAGAGTCAGAAAATGGCATGGTGTCATAAAGGGGAAGCTGAGGAGGCAGTCAGCTGTGATAACTGATGTATTGACACAAGGCTTTCTCCACGCAAACATACCCTAACACACACACACACTGATACCCAAGATTTCATGTTTAACTGCGGTGTAGGGGAACATAGCTTTGTGGTTTGGGTGGAAAGCAATATTGTCAGCATTCCTATGTAAGTGTTCATAATTTTCTCTGTTATTCCACAAGCTAAATATAGTGAAGCTTTAAATCCATAGGATGCAGTGAATATAAACTCTTAAGCAGCAGCCAAATTAATCTCAAGGGTATTTTTGTGAGTGTTTAGTGTCACCTTGTGGTCAATAAAAGTAGCATTTAAAGACTCAGGATGCAGATCAAAGAAAATGGATTAATCCTTGGAGGTAAACTTGAGAATAAACCACTGTTTGTTGCTTGAATAACTGTCTTTTTTAAGAAAATTAAAACACTACATATAAAAGGTGGTTGTGGTTTTGTCAAGTGGGACCATGTTTTGTTCATCCTTTGATAGCAGGCTATTCTTGTCGAACAAAAATGTCCCTAATAACCAGGTGTGTTCCAACAAGATTCAATTTGTCTGTCCATAGTCCATACTGAAATGCAAAAATGGGTCATGATATGACAGTCACACAACACAGCCAATCAGGGGTGCATTTCCCAAAAGTGTCAGTAGCCTTCTGTCATTACTAGTTCATCGATTATTTTTCAAGAAGCCATGTGGTGCATTCAAGTTCTCTTGGGAAGTTTGTGTTTATGAGTTGGGAAGTTGTAATTACAATATCAGGTGCGTTCAAGTCACTTTAGTCAGAGCAAGATGACAACATACCATTTCTACATACAATTCAGCATTCTTTCTTTTTTTTTTTTTGGTAACACTTAAGCATACTGTTCCGTTATTAATGAAGTTACACAGGAACAAATGAGTAATGTAATATTAACATTTTAGTAACTAGTATTAACTAACAAGAAACTATCAATTAGTAAGTAATAACTCAGTAATTGCAGGTAGTTCACTATTAACTAATAAATAACTACTTTTTTTTTTTTTTTTGGTAACACTTTATTATAAGGTGTCCTTGTTGCATATGTTACATGTACATACTATTATATTAACAATTAATTATGCATAATTACATGCAAGTACCCCTAAGCCAAACCCTAACCACATAGTATGTAGTTAATTAATATTACTCAGTACTTAAATGTATAATTACACTGTAACAAGGACACCTTAAAATAAAGTGCAACCTTTTTTTATACTTCCCAGAGGACTACTAAGAACTACTATATGCAGGTGCATAATTCATTTGAATAATGCATAATATATCATTCTAAAGTAAAGATTGTGTTAACCAACTAGTAAAGACTGAAGTCATTGTATGCTTTTAAGGTTTTTGTAAGGTTTTGGAAAATAAGGTTTTAAATAAAGGATGGATTTGGATGAAATAAGGATGGATTTGGTAACACTTGAATCATTACTAGTGGGTTGCCATGATCTTCACATTAGAATGCTGTTCCAAATAATTAGTAACTCCTTCTGAAGGATTTAGTAATACTTATGTTATTACTATCCAAGACCTCACAAAAACCTCAAAAGCCTACAGTGACTGCTATGGAGTTATCATGCTTTTCACTTGATCCGAATAATTAGTAATTCCTTCTGAATTACTTGAGAACTTCACTTTAGAATTAATACGTATCCATTAATCGCATTAATTTTGAACCAATATATAGTAGTTCTTAGTAGTCCTCTGGGAGGTATGAAAAAATAGTACTGATTAGTGAATAGTGAACTACCTCATTCGATTATGTGTTACTGATTCGTTAATCAGAGTTTATTGATAGTTAATAGTAGCTATTAGTATGTTAAAGGGGTCATATGACGTTGCTAAAAAGAATATTATGTTGTGTATTTGGTGTAATGCAATGTGTTTATGCGGTTTAAGGTTAAAAAAAAACATTAATTTCCACATAATGTACATTATTGTTTCTCCTCTATGCCCCGCCTTTCTGAAACGTGTCGATTTTTACAAAGCTCATCGTTCTGAAAAGCGAGGTGTACTGGCGCAATGAGACAACACCAATAAAACCCATTACAAACGAGGCATCCAGTGGGGACATAATTACTGATTATAATGACTTATACTGTCTGCTTACGTGTTGCGTATCGCGCCACGTAAACATAAAACCATGTCTGCATTTGTGATCGGAGAAACGACAAACAACAAGCGCTACTCTACACTGCTCAAAACTCACGTTTGAATCATCAGTGGCAAATTCTTTTAATATAAAAAATGTACTTACAGTCTGTGAGTCAGATGCGCCAGACTGTCCTTGCAAATTTGGAACTGCCCCACTTTATAGAAGCGTGAACAACAATACTACGGCGAGAATAAAAGTTACGCGTTCTTTCTTTGCGTGAACATTTGGGTGGTGTTATGCAAATCTTACCACACATTGACGTAGACATGTGGGGGCGTGTTAGAACGAGCCGTTTTAGGAGGGCGTGGACAAGTCTTAACTTTTATAAAGAATATCTCTTTGGGTTTGAGACTTTAGTCTTTGCAACTTTAGGGATCTTATCTATGCACGAACAGCTTGTAACACTCCAAAGAGAAAGGAACATTTTTAATTGCATCATATGACCCATTTAATAATGTCAGTACAGATGCATCAATTGCATCAGACATGTTTTCTCACTGACACTCCCCAACTCGGAAACTCAGGGCCTAAAGAAAGATCAGAATTCCCCACTCATAATTATGACTCTGTGGTGGCGTTCATGTGTGTTCAACTCGTAAATACGATCTATCCAACGTGACTCGAATGCACCAATAGTTCCAATGAACATTCGCAAACAGCATCGCAAACTTGTGTGGTTGGAACTACAGCTCTCAACTTGCAGGTAGAAGCATAGTTTCGTATTAGTACGACATGAGGACTTACATAGTTCATGTTCTTGGGCACAACAACAGTTCAGTTCCAGCCCTGCTCCAACACACCTGTCTATAATAATCAGGTGTTTCTGAAGATCTTAATTAGCTGGGTCAGTTGAGATTGATTAGGGTTGGAGCTGAACTGTGCAGGATTGGGCGAAAGGGAACCTTTTAAATATAACGACAGGGAACAGAAACCGTGAAGCAGTCCTCAAATGCCATGTTCATTACAGCAGCATTTAAGCAAAATTAAATTGTGGAGAAAGCTGCTGAATAAATGAACCACATATAGTCTACAGGAATAAAGTATGAGCCAGTTTAATATAGCATGTTAACATGATAAAAATGGCTTTCTGTTGTTTTGTGTAAAACTATAATAATCTGACATTAAAAGTGATATTGAATTTATATTGAACTAGCAGAAGTTATTACTCCAAAACCTGACCTTGACGTCATTAATGACAGTCCAATATTGTTGTGACCATGTTACTAAGATTTTGGGAAACAAAATCTGGCTGGCTATTAAAGTGTCTACAATGATGCATTGCACTATGGTAGTTAAGCAGCAGGTAATGACGTTACCGTCACTGCACTGCAGGTGAAGAGAGTAAAACTAACAACATATACCTTGTATTTCCATGACTTATGTGATGCTGATTCAGATAGCATGCTTTTATGTTTTTTCCTGTGGAGCCTGAGGCATTTGTCATATAATATCTGTGATCCCAGAGACGGTACACTGAATTTTTAAAGATTCAGTTTAAAGGTGTGTTATGAATGAAAAGTGCTCCTAAACGCCTGTTGAGATAGTAATCTCAAATGAAATAGAGTGGAGGCTTGGACTCGGAAACAGTATTTGAAACACTATGGCTTTACAAGCAGACTCGTAGTAGTGCTGTCATTGGAAACACTGTTGGCTTCCCCTGAAATCCCTGCAAAGTGGACTTCATAGGGTATACGTAAGGGAGATTGTAAACTATGTTCAGTTTAAAGGGCACTACGAATGGCATAGGGAATAAGGGAACATCAATACATCAATGTAGTGAAAAGGGAAATTGACCCAGTAGTCATTGAACATCACCACAGTACTGAAAGAAGTTTGACTAAAATAAACACAGAGTTTAAGAAGTTAAGCAATCTGTGCCAAAACCACAGTTAATAGCTTGACATCTTCACTCAAACTGCCGTTAATGGCTTGAAAGCAGCACTTTGAATGGAGATTTTGTTTCTCTCCAGATATTTATAATAAGTCTTGTGAAGAGATATGATCATTTTATATGAACAGATTTAATTTAGGCTTTTTATTTACATTCATAGAGCGCATCACATATGGTCTGTCATGAGAACAAACCTCATTGGTTATCAAGCATGCGTTTATGCTTCTGTGTTTACCATATTTGATGAGCTCTATGTATGTTTATCATCGTTTAGACATAAAGAAAAGCCTAAATTAATTATATTTATTAATTCTATAAACTGCTTGATTTATATGTATTACTTTTATGATCTCCTTACAAACGTTTTTAAGCATCAAAGTTTTGGTTATCTGGACTTTCAGTTGAGGGAAAGAATCCTAACTCAGGTTTCATTAAAAATATCTTCATTTGTGTTTCTAAGATTAAACATCTCGTGGGTTTGGTACGATATGAGGGTGATTAAACGATGGCAGAATTTTCATTTTTGGGTGAACTGTATATTTAAAAGAATACTTCATTCAAAAATAGACAGTATCACACAAGGCGTGGACTACTTACATACAGTCTAACGATATGTCACAATATTATATAACAGAATATCACAATGAACTCTTGTATGGGGGGAAAACAGCTTGCACATTCTTTAAACTTCCTCCTTTTGCGTTTCATGGAAAAGTAGCAGCTTATGAATGTGAACTACTCCTTTAACCTGAACCAAAAATCTCATTGGCTCATAGGAAGGTTGTTTCAGGGCGAACTAGGATGTTGTCCCAAGAACATAGCCTACTTGGCAAAATCACAGTCACCAATATAGAACATTTATATGTGCTACTCACATCTCCAAATTGCATACTGTATTTTGAGATCCTGCTTGTCTCTCATTTCTTATTCATAAACCTCTCCTTCACTGATTTCCCTACAGTCTCTCTCCAGCTCGCTGTCTCTGTCTGCGTGTGCATTTAGGATTCGGTGCAACAAGAAGTCGCACAAGTCACATGTCAGCTCATGGGACCGTGGCACTTGGCTTCCCTCCGACCCAGCATTTCATCATTCTGCTCTCGTCCACTACTAAAGGCTATGATAGAATGAGCCCATCATAGATATTACACATGTCACTCCTCCCGTACAAGACAGAAAGCATTTTGGATTTCTTTATAAGTGAGGCCAGTAATAACAGTAATGCAGCATTGTAAGTGGATGAAAACGAAAGCACAATAAACGCCAAAAAGAAAAGATCGATGACACAACAAGCCAATCAAACCTTTATAGTAAACTTAAGAAAAGTGAAATGCTTTCAGATGGACTGCAACAGTTACGAGATCATAAATTCAGATCTGATAAATAGAAACATCAATTTGAGCCACTCTGCCTATTAATCTTATAGTGCATGTTTGTAGTTTTTATTGTAGGAAGACTGTGCTTGCCAGAAAAAGGAAAAAATATCTTTTTTTTTTTTGCATAGGCAAGTGTGTGTTCCTCTTCAGGAACTCGAGCTGCGTCGAAAACGCTAGGGGAACGCCTTCTGCGACCCACGTTCTGAATCACATGTGAAATCAGTCCAATAGCTGAACGGGACGTCACGGCGGATGACGTCATGACCAGGAAGCTATAAAAGCACGTGCGGCGGAGCCAGCGTCAGCTTTCTGTCATTCAGCGAAGCGCTCTGTGTGTGTCAGTCATATTTATTGTTGTCTGTCTATTGTGAGAAAAAGTCTATAAGCAGCTATGTCTAAAGCTCACGCTAAGACAAAGCATGCAAAGGGCGAGTGCAAGCCACGTTATAGGTTGTGTGTTCCTCCCTGCCCACGTTATATCACGAGTGGGGATACACACAGCCTGTGCGTGGTTTGCTTGGGAGCGAAGCACGCAGAGTCGGCTCTTGAGGGGGCCGGCTGCCCGCATTGCGAGCGCCTCCCATTGCGTACGCTTCGCTCCCGGAGGGCTCTCTTTGAGGAGGGAGCCTTCGCCAGCGTTCCTCGCGGTGCTGGCCCCGCTTCCGTCGAGTCGGAGCGGCGGCTGCATTCGTGGGGTTCGCAGTTGGATCTGGCGGAGCCCCAATATGAGGAGCTAGTGGAGGTGCTTACTCGTGCCGTGACCAAGCTAAAAATCGATTGGCCCGCCGAGATGCAGGCCAAGCCGCAGCGGAGCAAGCTTGATGAACGCTTCCTGCGCGCGAGGCCGCCACCTCCATGCCGGAGCCGGCCGTTTTTCCCCGACCTCCACACCGAGGCGTGGAGGTCGTGGGCCAAGCCGTTTTCAGCCCGCCTATTTATCCCTGCCTCAGATTATTATGGAAATGTGGCAGGGCTATCTGAGCGTGGCTATAAGGTGATGCCCCAGGTTGAACAGACGCTAGCTAGCTATCTGTCCCCGGGCATGGCATCGTCGTTAAAGGCTCCGGCACTGCCCTCCAAGCCGCTGCGCACGACATCAGCGCTGGTGGGCAAGGGGTACGCGGCAGCGGGTCAGGCCGGTGCGTGTCTGCACACAATGTCTGTGTTACAGGCGTACCAGGCCGACCTGCTTGGTGCGTGTCTGCACACCATGGCGGTGTTACAGGCATACCAAGCCGACCTGCTTAAAGAGCTGGATGAAGGCGAGGAGATAAACTCTGATAACATCACAGAGCTCAGGAGGACAGCTGATCTTTCTCTCCGCGCCACCAAAGAGACCGCTCGCTCTATTGGGCGGTCCATGGCAGCCATGGTGGCAGCGGAGAGGCATTTGTGGTTGACCCTGTCTGATATGAAAGAGAAAGACAGGGTCTTCCTCCTCGACGCCCCGCTTGCGCCTTCTGGCCTGTTTGGCGACGCTGTCAATTCAGTCGTCGACAGGGACCAGGAGGCTCGAAAACAAGCGGCGGCGTTTCAGCGGCTCCTTCCTCGCTGTATTTCAGCTCCGGGGGCTGCTGGGCGACAGCAGTCCCCACCGCGTACCAGCTCCTCACATAGGGAGACGCAAAAACAGA
>NW_015552676.1:316070-327528 GCF_001515605.1 Sinocyclocheilus anshuiensis
GTCACCGGCTCGGCTCCTCAGCGAAAACCTGAATATGCGCTGCATCTGCTGCCTACTTATACTCACGTTGTGATCAGCGGCAGCTGGATGCAATAATCGCATGCCAATGTGCATTGGCTCGTTTAGTTTACACTCGAAGTAGATTGGTCTCTCTAAGCGAGATCCCAATTTCGTCGGTCATCCGACGTGACGTCTAGAGTGACCGACTGAAAGGGAACTAGGGTTACATACGTAACCTGAGACGTTTTGGCCTTTGTTTTAGCCCATCACACATTTATATGGTAAGTCACGATAAGTGAATCACTGCGTTTGTGAACAAATCTATAATGAGCACTGGGAGTAAATCACTCTCTATTGTTTTTCCTTTTCTTTCTTTATGTTGGATGTTCTACTTTGATGGCAGCCAAGAGAGCTGATTTGGTCTTTCATTGCTGGGCTGAATCCCAAAGACAAAAAAACACATTATGTTGCTGGTGTATCAAGAGATTGCAGGGGACTGAGTCCTCATGCTTAAATCGCCTCTGGTGCTTCCTGAACAAGAAAAACAGTTTGGCTGCAAAATGTGTATGCTTTCATCAATTAGCAAAACACATTTTGAAGGCATGAAGACAGAAAAGGATTAGCCTCAACACAGTTTAGATGAACAGATGAATTTGGCTCAAAGCGCCTACCGTATAATTGAGGACGAATTATATCAAGACAAGTAGACAAGCACTTGAATGGCTTTGACTAATGAGGATTCATCAGTGACCTGAAATGAGGCATGCATGGCTCTTAAATTACATCATGCCGCTCTCTGTAATACTTGATTTTGATTGGTCATCGCAATCAGATATTTCTTTTAATATATCAAGAGTAATTTGTTTTCACATGCAGTGTAAAATTGCTAAAATCACTATGATAATTCAGATTAATTAATGCTAGAAAGATGCCATGTATATCTCACGGCTGTTGTATCACTTCCCTCTCAAAACAGAAAAGCGATAAACTAGAAAGATACAAAGAGCAAAACGAGAGAACATTTAAATCAGATGGAAGATGTTGGATTTCAGATTTAAAAAATAATAATTTAAAAAACATATAAATGATTATTCCACACTCCAATTGATTATATTTCCTAATGAAAAATATAGTACAAATCTAATAAAAACCATGAAAAAAATAAAATAAATAATAAATAAATAAAACATCAAATTAATTATTATTTATTTATTTACTTGCATGTTATATGTAACCAAGTGTACTGTACAGGTGTGTACAGGTCATTATGGAAAATTAATCAATCATTCAATAAATATCTACGATTATCTCATACTGATAGATTGTTGATTCTTGACTGGCCCTTTCTCTTTTTCCTCCTTCTATGAAGCGTGGCATGGACATAACCTCAATCATAAATGTGTTCAGTTGACGGTGAAACATGCATTAACCAAACATGACAGCTTTATGAAGCAAATATGCAACATTGTGCATGGCATGGCATGATCTACTCTTTTATTTTAAAAGGCTACATCATAACTCTTTTTTCTGGCTCCAACATGATATTCACTACCCAACTATACGTTCAGATTAATAAGAAAATGCATGTATAATTTATCAACTTTCAGTTATAACTATAACTTTTGCAACAGGTTCAACAAAGGTGGATCTTATTAAAAATAAATGTATAAAAGTACGTTTAAGATTATGTATGCATGTATTCATGCACTGTATGTATTTATTTATGCAATATTTACAGCTTTTGGGCAGACATATTAAGCACCTTCTCAACTTCCTCATCAATAAATTGCTCCTATAAATGCATAAGTGCATAAATAAATATATAAAGCATCCTGTCCAGTTTTCATTTCGGTTTTCATCATCATAATTTAGTTCAATAAATAGCACCATTAAGTATACTTACAATTGTACAAATCTTAGATTAGGGGTTGTCAACCTTTTGCAGGCCAAAGAGCCCATTTTTAAAGCAAAATATAATATCTTGACAGTTTTCTTGTCGGTTTACAGTTTTCACCACTTACGCTCTCTTGGGTATTTGTGGTCCATCCAAACAAGGAACCATTATAATCCAATGATAACTCACAATCAGACTTCAGCATTTCTTCCAATTCCTGTATAAAAAGACAGAGAAAATGAGTAATGTTTTGTGTGTGTGTGTGTGTGTGTGTGTGTGTGTGTGTATAGAGAGAACTACACAAACATGAAAATGAGTAATGTTTTGTGTGTGTGTGTGTGTGTGTGTGTGTGTGTGTATAGAGTGAACTAACTTATAACACACAAACATAAGAATATGCAAAAACCAAACCAGTTTCTTTAAACATGTGATTTGCTAAAAGCTTCCAGAAATAGACATCATCCAATTATTTATGTTACAATAGACTCATGGTACAATACAGTTCATTAAGTGCCTCAGCTTCATTACCTGTGTTAATGCAGGTGCACGGTGACTCATGGGTCCAGTGTTCTTAATTAACATCCGGGGCTGTACAGCTCAGGTCAGAGTTTCTCTGAGGTTTGCCTTGAATATAAACACTCAGTGTGAATGAAAAGTTTGGAGAGAAACACAATCCATATCTTCCCTCCATCAAAACTGAGGAGGTCATCAGACTCAATGAGATTAAGACGCCAGCGGCTGTTAGGCATTTAGACACAACAGAGGAATAGGCCATGAGGGAGATACGTAGCATCAGCATAAGAACTTAATTATCTATTTAAAGAGCTTTTCTCTTTGACATATAGTGTACACACTAAATAATTTAAGACAGGTGTTAGGAGAATAAGTGCTTTCTTTAAGCCTTACACATATTGATATTCATAGGAAAAATCACAGTCACGCTTTGAGTTCCTCGCCTTTACAGTAAAACCAATATCCCCTCTGGACACCCAAGAAGCCATAGAATTTCAAAGAGCAGTTTGTTTGTTTTCAGCATGGTTTCTTGTGACTTATTCTGCATATTCAGGTAAAGTTTGAAATGTGTGTGTTCTTTCTCCTGCAACTTATACAGTACCGTACTGAAATGTTCAAAATGCATATAGTTCACTCTGAAAAGCATGTGTCCTTTTAGTAAGGGCTTATTGTGTCTCCTCAGTGTATGATGGGTCTTCATGTGACTGTATTTGATGGTGTGCCATCTGAAGCCAGCGTCTGAATTCAATTGCACATATTTTTGAAAGAGGTCTGTGGTTTGCACATCATAGTGTATGGTTTTCAGTAAATGTGTCTTTGGGCTGTTGGAAAGAAAAGACAATTCTCTCTTTTAAACATACTGTGAAATTCTGTGTCATTTTGAATGTAACAACAGACAGAATGCACCTTATTATTCTGAGGAAAATGTTGATTTCATGCATTCATGCTTGAAATGCACTGAAAGGCCTTTTCACTGTAACGTTTCAGAAAATGTTGACATATTATTATTATAAAAAAAAAAAATTCTAGATTCACAGATGGACAGATATGGTTATTGTCAGGGATTCATCACAGTCACTTCAGTCACCATCCAGGATAATTACCCGATCACAGTCACCTGAGTTCTGATCACCCGCACCTGCTGTCACCAATCAAACCACACTACAAATACACACACAGCACAGTCACTCACTGTCCGGTCTACCGTTCACTCCTATGAACTGCTCTGGACTCTCTCTGCCAAATTCTCCATAGAACGAATTACCTGCTGTTCCTCCCGCGATCCTCCAACGACTCCTTGGAAACTGTTCCACGATCTCCAACGTAACCGGCATCCGATCCTCACCATCAGAACTCAGATAAGCACCCTGGAACCATTCACTGTGTTGTCACTCACCTGCCTTTAACTCACCTATTCCAGTCATCCCCTTACCCAGTCAATAAACCATCCTGATTTGCACTTACCTGTTGTGTCTGGCCTTGTTTTGTGACAGTTATGGTTTGGAGAGAAAAAAAAGAAAAACATAACTACACATACACCTACTGTGTGTGAACACTAGTGGCAGTAAAACTTCTATCCTTTTTAACACGGGAAGATTTTAATAAATATACCTTTACAAAAATGAACCATGATTTTGCTACACTAACCACAGTTTAACCATGGTATTTGTAGTAAAACTCTGGTTATACAAATGGTAATCAATACGCCAAAAAACATGGTTACTACACTTTTACTATAATAAAACCATAGGCAGATTGGCTGGCTCCTTGCACAATACTATATGACCTTAAAATATTTTTACCATAGTACAATTGGTAAACGAATACAATTGCACATTTGCACCAAATGTTTGGAGATAATAATGTGCTTGTTAGCTTACCTGGTACAGCTTTGTACCTGCGAAGCGCAGTGCTGGATTCAAGTCCTGTAAAACACGAGTCACAATGAAAGATGCGAAAAAAGCAAGCTACTGTAAAATGGCTCGTTTTTTTGTTTTGTTTTTTAAATCTCATGTTTGCTTTTGTCATACAATCAGTTAGGTTTGGGTCGGGTTTAGTGGGTGGGTAGGGGAGACCAAGGACGGTTGTAACACTTGCAATTTCCCAAATAAGGAACTTGTTACAAATTACCTAATTCACTTCACACATTATCAGCTCAGTCCTTATTCCACATGTGAGGAAGTAGAGTCCTGTGGCAGACAGAGCAGATTTTAGAGAAGAAAAAAAGTAAGTAAGAGGTAAAAAAAGTAAGTAAGAAAGCTTTGTAGTTTAACTCATCAAAGTTAAATTATGTTTATTGTGTGTCTGTGTAGATATTTTTCATGTGTCCTGCTAATGCTTTGGCGGTTAGCTGTAAGGTGATCTAGTTTATGGCTACAAGACTCTAGGATAGTTGTAACAGCAAGACTCAGGGTTAGTTATAACATCAACAAAACATATGGGAACTTACTCCAAACAATTATTTTGTTTTATTTATAGGTTTTCTTTGAATTTCAGTATGCCTAGGTCTTGGAAGAGAAAGACCAGAAACCAATGGGTGCCTCTTACTATGTTGAAAATTGTGCTGAAATGTCAGTGTTGAATAAAAAGCTTTCAAAATCCTTTTTTTTTTTCATAATCCTTGTTGCATACTGTTACATCTCTGTGTGTGTGTGTGTGTGCGCGTGTGTGTGTTTTCTTTGAATTTCAGTATGGAAGAGAACGACAAACCAGCAATTATGCTGAAATGTCAGTGTTGAATAAAAAGCTTTCAAAATCTTTTTTTTTTTTTTTTCATAATCCTTATTGCATAATGTTACATCATACCCCCGGGTAATACTTAATTTTTTGTGATGGCAGTCCCTGCTTTGTAGTTAAACTCATTAAAGTTAAATTATATGTATTATGTGTCTGTGTAGAGATTTTTTCATTCAAGTTGTTAGTGCTAATGTTTTGGCTGTTCACTGTAAGGTGAGCTAGTTTATGGCTACAAGACACTGGGTTAGTTGTAACAGCAATGAAACATGTTATAACCTACCCCAAGCTATTTTTTTTTAATTAATGTGTTTACTTTGATTTTCAATATGCCTAGGTCTTGGAAAAGAAAGACAAACTGAGGGGCATCTCTCAAAGTTCAAGTGTTCAAGTTAAATTTTATTATGGCCAATTACTATGACTGACATTAACAAACATTATTAAAAACAAACACACACACACACACACACACACACACACAGTGTTCAATTGTTGGAGCAATTTGCTCAAAACCTTCCAAAATCCTTTTTTTTTTAATATATATTTTTTTTTTTCATAATCCTTATTGCATAATGTTACATCATACCCCAGGGTATGTTACAACTAACCCGGACTATGGGGTGAATTGTAACATTTCACTCTTTGTGTTTGAAACTAAATCATGCATTTTCTGTTTGTGCCGCAAAGATAACAGCTACGCCATTTAATAGCAGACACTTGTAACTACTGTATATTTAAATCACATTTTGAACCCACTGGCTTAAAATAACTCCAAGATACAGACAGAAGTTTCAAAAATGTTACAACCATATGCGGAGGGTGAACCAGCTCAAGGGTAAGGCTAAAAGTAGCCTAATGTTAGCGTAATCTATTAACTATGCACATCATAAACATCGTCTTTTTAGGCAAGTACCAGATATGAGTTTCACGTCATAGACATTTTTAATACCACTGGATTTGTATTTAACTTGATCATAATTTAAGAAAAAAAATTGTAAGTTAGTAATTACACTTTCACTTTCATGGTTATTCAAACAGCGAATAAATTATACAGAGAATGCTAGCAAAGAACATTTACAGTATCAAAGAACAGTAGCCTATGACTCTCGTTATAATCAGTGAAGCTGTCTATGCACTGTTTGATGAATGAATCTCTTTCTTAAATTATAGGTTTTATTCGTGACAGCAGTAATGGATTTAGTTTAACTGACTGTGCAGCAGCATTTTGTCCCAAGCCCGTGACCTTTGTCCCAAGCCTTCCCCAGCCTTACACACGCTCCTCCTATGGGTACATATTACTTTATCCCAATGTACCTACTTACAGTATGCCCTTAAAATATTTACTTTTTTGGTAAGGAAAAAGTACACACTTTTGAGTGTGTAATAGAAGAGTAGGCAAGCTTTGGGACATACCATCATGTCATACAATTGCGTCTTTAACTGACCACTCTGCCGCATAGTTACACACACCTTGTCACTGTAAACTGGCCTGTCAATCATCTTGTCATATTTAACATCCTCCACATTTCATGTAATTTAACTTCCTACCGTATTGGAGAGAAAAGAACTAGCACGTTGATCTTCCAGCCGTGGGTCTTTATGCAGAGAACTCTTTATGCTCATTAATCCATCCATCCATATATCTATCTATCTATCTATCTATCTATCTATTTATTTATTATTATTATTTAATTTTTTTTGTATAATGATGCATTTAAAAGTTAATGGCCAAACATATGTTTATAAAAGTTCACATTGTTGTTGCAGATGAAATATAACACAGATAAAAAATGTTTTTAACCAGGTTAAATGTTGATTATTAGTAACTCAACCCCCTCTATTTAAACCTCTCTGCTTAACTGTTGGTTAAGTAGAAACTACAAGCATCCGCCATGTTTGTAGTTTTTTAATGCTTTTTATTCGTGTTTGTAGTTCTGAACTGAATCCTTTGCCAAAGCGCAATGTATTGTGGGCAATATTAGCCATTAGAGTGTGCGGATCCACACTTCAAAAATCTACCTGAAATAGTAGACCATCCGGGGACTTTTGGCATACTCTTTTCAACATACTATGCTTTGGGACACACTTATTCTAATCTCACATATTATTAAGGATGGATAGTATGAACATTGGGACACAGGGATGTACAAAATCAACAAAATATGTTGCCAGATTCAGTTTCACCTGTTTCAGAAAAAAAAAAAAACTGAACGCGCTTTTAGCGCCACACACTGGACATTTCACTTTGAAAATGTAGCAAAACCTGCAAGAACAATGTGAAATGTCCGCACAGTCACGTTTAAAACGCCTTATAGTCATCCAATTTTCCCCATGATTTACAGACTCTTCTCTGTTCCCAACAGTGTTAATTTTGACAGGCATTTTTGATTTAGTCTTAGTCTTTATCTTGAGACAAAAATGCTTAATAGTCTTAGTCACATTTTAGTCATTTGAGTCTTTCATAGTTTTAGTCTAGTTTTAGTCGACAAAAAGTCATTGCATTTTTGTCAACTTTTAGTCATTACTTTTAGTCAAACTGCAGTTATTAACATTTATTTTATTGGCTATTTTATATGTAGTCTTCAAACAAAAATAGTCATTAATTATTCTCTCTTTAGACCAAATCAATTAAGCTTATGAGAAATTTGAATCAAGGACTGAATTTGGAAAAACTCGAATAAATGATGATAATTTTCATTTTTGGGTGAACTATCCCTTTAACAGTAGTGAAAAGGGAGCAACTTATAAGTTGTTGTTGTATAAGTTGTTCATATATAATATATAATTTTTGAAAAGAAGCAAAATAAGGCAGTAAGACAAATACGAAAGAAATACAAATTAAATGCATTTCTCAGATACAGTATAGGTTTACTTAACATATTTATTTAACATATTTTGTTTGTGAACATTAATGACACTAATAGGTACTTAATTAGGAATGCTGTCCCTTTAAGACGGAAGGCATGCATGTAATACTGACACACATTCAGTTTTCACCTGTTTACGTTCACCTAATCCATAACCGACTGTATTCACGTGAGATACTCTACACGATAGACATTTGGACTGCTGTGTGTGTATTTGAGCACTTAGAACTGATCGGGCACTGTATATGAGAACTGAAGATTTACGTTCACTTAATCCATGACCGACTGTATTTACGTGAGATACTCTACTCTATAGACATTTGGATTGCTGTGTGTGTATTTGAGCACTGAGAACTAATTGCGCGCTGTATATGAGAACTGAAGAAGTGGAGCGTGCGCGAGAGAGAGAACTTCTATCAGTGCGATTGCACCTATCCCGCCTTCACTAACTTTAAAGTCCGCATGAAATCAAAATTGACCTTATTTACTTTACTAGCGCACATTGCAAGTCTTGATGTGAACAATTAATCCGTGCAAGTTAATCCGCTGAAAAAAATGTTTTGTCTTGGTAATCTTTAATCAAAATCTGAACATTTGCTTCCGCTCTGGAATGGCATTCCTTCTCTGATGATGTCAGTTTGAAGGCTTGGGCAGAATATACTTTTAAACACACCCCTCGAACCGTTAGTTTGCTATGAGTGAGAGACAGAGAGGAGGAGCGCCAAAATAAAACTATGCCCTCTATTCAATATTCCGTTTCAGCTGGAAATACGTCACTACACTGAAATAAAGTCGGCAGCAACTTCCGGTTCACAACGAATTGTGACTCCCGGGAAAAACAGGACGTCAGGTCACCTTATCCCTACCCCTTCGGGTGCTGAGGCCATTGTTTCAGATCGCTAGTTCGCATTTTGGTAGCCTATCCATCCACTGCGGCTGCTATACTCAGACTAGATATGCAAACGCTCCTTAAACGATTGCAATCCAATGACAGGGACGCACATTTTGAAGGACAAGACAGTAGCCTATAGGATGTATTTTGAATGTCCGGTAGTCCTCAAATAACATTATAGTCCCATCTCGTCTTGTTGACGAAGACGCACCATAAATTTCGTCATAGTTTTTATCATCAGATATTATGTTCGTTAACGAATATTTTTCGTCATCGTCTACGTTGATGAAATTAACACTGGTTCCAAAAGTGTTGATATTTTTTTTTCTGTTTAATACCCTTATGTTGCTTTACTCTGAGCTCCAAAATGTCAACATCAGAGCATAGATAGATTTGACCCATTATGTCCTCACCAAACATATAATGTATTTATCTTGATGTCTATGTATTTGGAGAATATTTGGAGAATGTCACATTCATATGGGAAAGCGTTGCTGAGATATTAACGGTAAATAGATTACTGCTGTGCAGAGTGTGTGAGAAGGGAATGCAGATAGAATTCACCATCTCATGACACACTGAGTGCAGCACTACCTCCTGCTCACTCTCTCTGTTCCTTCAGTAGGCTACATTTACAGTGGTTTTCAGGAATGGCAATAACGTGGAATATTATTTAATTTTTTATATTTTAAAATATGTATTAAATATTCAACTGTTTGCAAGGCAGCGCTGTATTGATATTTCTTGAACATGAAGATCTGGGTTTATTTTGAACCTGAACTCATGCAATTAAGTTTCTGAAGGACAAAACAACTCTGAAGCAGCATTTGATTTACTCACAGAAAAAGCCTTAACACTATTTTGCTCTCTTGTAAGCGCTTGTATTTCCTTCTAGAAATTCAAATGAAATTTTCTTGTAGTGGGTCAACTGCTACAGGGCTTTAGATTTATGAATCTCTGCTTGGGGGTAATTAATGCTTTTAGTTATATGTAAATTCTAAAATGACAGATGGAACAATCTAGCAGTTCCTCCTGTAAGGAATACAAATGGATTGGAAAAGGTGAAAAGATCAATAGTTTGGGGGGGAAATCTGGTTTATGTTGTAAAAAGCATAATTTGTATACAATACCAATCTTTTTTTACAGACAAACTGTTCCATATATATTTACGTTGTTCTGCCTCAAAGCAACTTGACTTAGCGAAAACTAACATTTTCTACCAGGAGAGAGAGAGAGAACGAGGGAGAGCGCTTTATACAGCAGCTTTTATTGAGTCAAAGGGCTGTGTTAGATTTTCCAAGCTTCAAATCATGACCTTTACTTTAGAGTGTGTGTGTGTGTGTGCGTGTGGGGGGGGAGCTGTGGTGGGGCGTTCTGGCTCAGTGGCGCAACTGACGTTATGTCCCAAAACTTGGTCATCAATCACTCCATCCTTCTGTTTTTCACCTCCTACAACTCTACTCCTGAGGCAGCGCCTTTCCTGAGCTTATGCATATTCATGATGGACATGGGTCATGTGCTCAGGAGGGGCCATCAGTCACTATTAGCACAGCAGGACTCTGAGAAAGTTTTAAAAGATTCAGCTGTAGCTCAAAAATGAAAGAAGCACTTCCAAAACTATGTCTTTGGGAACACCAGGACATCAGAATTACTGTATAATGCGCCTCAGAGATCCACTCATATTGTTCACATCATTGGGCACAGAAATTATTATTTTATATGTGTGCATGGCCGGACTTACCATTGGGCTTGAATGGGCTGCAGCCAGTCAGAAATTATTAGCCGCATTTCAACTGTGCACACGGACCAGCTGGGGCTAACAGCTTCCAACTGCGACCTTCGGAGACATAATCAAACAGCATATACCTACTGGAATTTATTTTTTTCACATAGAAAATAATATCACATAGAAACACGTATTAAATCACATCTGCACCGAATCGCCGATTAATTTGTGATCACATGGCTACTTTAACGAGTTCCATTAAGCCTGTAGCCCAAAAGAGCACACATTTAGAAAGATGATAAATTCTCACGTTCACGCCTTATTTCTTTATAGAGGATGATTCTATATTATATTAATGTTCCACTAGATTAATCTGAAGAGTTTTGAGCGCTCTCTCCCGTCCAAAGACTATAGAATACCCTAATATCTTACAGGGACTTTGTCCCGTCTCACTACCATCACACAAAGTGGAGCAGAAATGTCATCAAAACGATTAAAAAAAATTAAAATAGCCATTTACAGGGTTCGTACAGTCATAAAAAAGCCAGAAAGCTTTGGAAAAGTCATGGAAATGTATTTTAAAAATCTCTATATAATAGAACATATTATTTCTAAGTTCTAAGACATATGTCTTCACAAAGAAGTGTCTAGAGTCATGAAATTATTATGTCTAGTCATCAACTATATTTGTATCCTGTTGTTTTATGTTCAAGACTTTTTTAATGCAGGCTACACTAATCCATAATGGTCAGTAGCTTAAGATAGGAAAAAAAAAAAAGCCTGCACTGACAACTGTAAGGGAAACAGGTCAATTTAGCTCAAAGGGAATCATT
>NW_015552677.1:0-7422 GCF_001515605.1 Sinocyclocheilus anshuiensis
TTCATTTGTATTAGGTAGTAAATCTGTGCCAGGAGATGTTTCAAACAATGGTGGGTCAATATTGATCCTGGCAAAAAGTGGTGGGGACATGTCCCACCCGCAAATTACTGCTATGCTAAAATTATATCTTTGTGGGCAAATGTGTCACACTCGTTTTGTGGTGGCTTGGAAATCCAAGGGGAATCAGATATACGTGTTTAGATGTAGGCTGGATGTCCAGGTATAAGATGTGTATCTGATTTTAACCTGTTGAGCTCCCACATATGAGATTTTTATTTCCGTGCCCTTGGGAGTACGGTCCCACATATGGGATTTAGAACGTTCGGTGACGTCACATAACTGCAAAATTCAAACTGTGCCTTCGCTAGCTGGCGCTGAGCCAGAGAGAAACGTGCACTGCACTTATCATATTATCACAACTATGCAGTGTTCTTAACCACATAATGTTTATTTTAGGTTTCAGACATTTAAATACACATAAGTACTAGTAAAACAATACATTTATTAGAATCTCCTACATTTTCAAGTGTCTCTTTTCTGAGTTTATTATCCCAGATAGAACACATACATAATTTTTACATCTCTTTTCGGTGCAGTTGTGGTTAGAGAGTTGGACTTGTAACCCAAAAGTCATGGGTTTGAGTCTCGGTGCCAGCAGGATTGTAGCTGGGGGAGTGAATGTACAGCACTCTCTTCCACCTCAATAACACGACTGAGGTGAGATCCTTGAACACAGAACCCCCAGGTGCTGCAGCAAAAATGGCTGCCCACTGCTCCAGGTGTGTGTTTGTTCTCTACTCACTGATGTGTGTATGCACATGGATGGGTTAAAGGCAGAGCACTTTTTAAAGTCTGGATCATCTGATAAACATCTTTAAGATGTCCATTTTACTTACATTCTAAATCATAAACATCGTATAGACATTTTTTAAACGTTTTTAAAATGTCTTAGAGATGTCATGTAGATGAGCAAACACTCTTGCAGATGTAAATGTAGACGTCTCTGTGATCAGAGATATGGAATATAAAATTACTCCTCTTGCCATACCACTGACACTTTTAACTGTTTTCCCTATCATCAATTTTAATCGTAAAGCCATGTCACATTGATTGCTATCTCTGCAAAATACTAACAGACCTCCATCACTTAACAGTTTTGCATGTTCAGTTATCACCTAACTTAGCCTTCAATGTATCGGTAAGTTTACAGGATTTGGTGATCCTAAAAAAAACAGTTACCTTTTTTGAGGGACAGTTAATAATGTAGACATAATACAAACCCATATTTTATTCATTCTCAGTCATGTTTGAGAGCAGAAGAAGTTCGTCCGTTTTGTTGGGTAGAGAGCGGAGGTTTGCCAGATGGATGCTCGGCAACGGCGTTCTGAATCCGCGCTTCCTGAGCTTCACGCGCGCGCCGGCTCGCTTCCCCCGTCTGCACGTCCTGAAGCGCTTGATCAGCGCAGCAGCTCCACCAAGTACAACGTTCAGCAAAACGTCCGAATAAACGAAATCCGGTAGAAGATTGTGTGGTGTGTTCTGCCGAATGTTCAGCAGCTCATCCCTGGTAAAACTGGTCGTGTTTGAGAAACAAAAAACATAACATATATAGAAGGTGCACAGTGTCATTCACACAAACACCAAACACCATCATGGTGACACACATGAAACTGAAATAATGCAATAAACATTCATTTAACAACATTAGGTGTGACACACAACCCCAATATACAAAACTGATAAGAAAAAACTAAGAAGAATCATAGTTATTTCAACAAAAAACATCAAATTTGAAATGTAACGCAGGGAATTCTGGGAATGTCAATTTACGGTTATTCACTGTAAATTATATGGTATTTTTCACTTCCAAAAACGGTATACTACCGTAAAATTTATGTCCAATACATGTAATGTCCAATACAGTTTTTCACCGTATATAGTAGGGGAATTTACCGTTAACCATTTAACAGGTTTTTACTGTAGCATTTTTACAGTCTTTTACCATTAAATCCACGGTCATTTTTTACAGTGTGGGGTGAAAGATTCTGCATGTGTCTGGTCTACTGCTTCTGTAAAAATCACTTAATTTAGTTTTCCCAATTTATAATCTGACTCCATTTGTAATTTAATTCTAAATCCAATTTCAATGAATACTTAATTTATAGTGGATCATAAGATTAGTGGTACATTAACAATTTGGATATTTGAGCTTTCTGGGAAACCCTTACTTTCAATCACTAATTCGCCAGGGACACAATGCCACAGAAGGGCAATGAATATGGTAACATTTAACATTGACATGGAGAAAAAAAAAAAAAAAAAAAAAAAAAAAACTAAATGTCTTACAAAGTTATTAAACCAAGATTTACACATACTAAATCTCTCGCATTAGTGTTATGCCCGGTTAAGACATGATTTTAGCCCGATTTTGCAACGATTTGCTTAACATAGGGCATCGTGGGGATTCGTAAACTACAATGGGCGTCGGGACACAAGTTTCCATCATTTCAGCTCATGTGGGGTGTCAGTGGATGACAAAAATAGTGTAGTCTGAACCCGGCATTAACCCATGTTCTTGGTTTCATTTCTGGTAGCTTTATACTTCAGTTCAAGGATTTCCCCACTACTTTTGCTGCCAAGCTCCTGGAGAAATCCAAAAAAATAAAAAATAAATAAAAAAATTAAAAAAATCCACACAACAGATGTCTTGCTAAACTATGAGATTTATTTGGTGAACGTAGGAGACCTCAAATAAAATTCCCAATGGTTACACTGGCATGGTTAGCTGCATGCATGCACAGGTGGTTGGGCAACACTTCGGTCTGGCAGGACATTGATCATCATGGGAAGTGTTATCAGCACACATTTGGTCCGAGACATGGATCAGGCCTCACTGCATGGAAACAGATAGTCAGAATTAGTCGGTCCATTTAGCGGCAAACAGCACAAAGCACTCAAAGCATGAGCCACAAGTTTTTCTACAGCAAGTTGTATTCAAAGTTTTATTAATATTTATTTTGAAAAGCAATGCACTTGAAATGGTGCTATGGGCCAAATTCAGGTACTTTACCATTTTAAAAAATAAATAAGAAACCATAAAGAAAAAAAAAAAACATGCGTGCGTGTTGGGGACCAAAGCATATATAACAAATACCTTTAAATGGAGGTGTACATTCACGTCCACATTTAGTGCTGCAGCACTTCTCATCGTTTGGACAGTCAATGTCATTGACACACAACTTTTTACACAAACCTACTCCAAGGAATCTCCTTGGACACACGCCTGGCTTTTCTGTTACACAAACACATGAGAAACCAGATCACTGAATGCCTCACTGCACGCGCGCATATATATATATATATATATATAAATTAAAAAAATATATAAAAAACATGCAAGAATGCAAGCTGACCCACACACTAATATAACAAATACCTCTATATGGAGCCATACACTGATGTCCACATCCATTGCTGCAGCACTTCTGATCGTTCGGACAGTTACTGTCATGGGAACACATCTCCACACACAGTCCTTCTTCTCCAAGGTTTTTGCTTGGACACACTCCTGGCTTTTCTGTTACACAAACACATGATAGAGAAAGCAGATCACTGAATGCCTCACTGCATATGAAAAAGGTTAAAACTAATTTAATTCACACTATTATAACAATATAAATACCATTATATGGAGGCATACACTGATGTCCACATCCATTGCTGCAGCATTTCTCATCATTTGGACAGTCACTGTCATGGGAACACATCTCAGCACACACTCCTAACATTGCTTCTTCAAAATTGTTTCCAGGACACACTCCTGGCTTTGCTGATATACAAAACACATAACAGAAAAACCATTAAAAAAAACAAACTTACAGACCATAACAATAAATATTCAATTAACATGTGAAACAAAGCTTTTTTTAGATAGCTGAAAAATGTCAGGTGCTCCTCTGACAATGGCCAGCTGGTAGCGCTTGAGAACTTTCTTTAGATACAGCCATACACTGATGTCCACATCCATTGCCGCAGCATTTCTCGTCATTCGGACAGTCACCGTCTTGGGAACACAACTCAACACACGCTCCTAATCCAAGGTTTTTGCTTGGACACACTCCTGGCTTTTCTTTTATACAAACATGATAGAGAAACCAGATCACTGAATGCCTTACTGCATTAAAAAAAAAAAAAAAAACCCAATATAAATACCTTTATATGGAGCCATACACTGATGTCCACATCCTTTGCTGCAGCACTTCTCATCATTTGGACAGTCACGGTCATGGGAACACAACTCTACACACTTCACTAAAAAAGCTACTGCAAGATTGTTATTTGGACAAACTCCTGGCTTTTCTGGTTCTGCTGACATTCAAAACACAATAGAAAAACAATTACTGGATTAAAAAAAAAATAATAAAATCCCACATACACGGAAAGCAAGCTGACCCACACACACCAATAACAAATACCTTTATATGGAGCCATACACTGACGTCCACATCCATTATGGCAGCATTTCTGATTGTTTGGACAGTCATGGTCATGGGAACACGACCCTACACACACTCCTGACACTGCTACTTCAAGATTTTTTCTAGGACACACTCCTGGCTTTGCTGACATACAAAACACATAATAGAAACGACTGAATTATTAAAAAAAATAAAATAAAATAAAATAAAATAAAAAAAAAACCACACACCACAACAACTTTTAGTCCATCTCCTTCAAAATTTCAAGTTTAAATTAATGTGTTGCTTGTGGTTTCTTTGCAATTACATGAAACTAGCAATTTGAGAATTTAGGGTTTTCTCAGCATTTCTTTGCAAAACCTCTAACATTCACTAATTGAAACTCACTGAAAGCAGGGAGTAAACATACAGCCCCACAATCATATCGAAAGCATGCATGTTTTCTAGAGCAATCTTTATTAGAAATATCCTTGACAGGATGGCACAACCATCAGCTTCGCCAGACACCGACCGGCCACTAATGAAGAGGATTCAACAGGATCATTAGGGGAGACCACAGAGTGGTGAAATCACTTTTTCAGCACTTGCAAGACAGAGGTTGTGAGACGCATGTATCAAACTGAAGTATAACAGACAAATTTGTCTGTATCAAACCAAAGTAGTTTAAAAATCCACCATTTATCCCTAAACGGTTTCAAAGGCATGGAGGGACATTACAACATAGAACCTACCTCACTACTGGTGGTGTAGAACATAGTAATGACAACATAAAACAGGGACATAAGGACATTTTAATACAATATATACAAATAAATACTTATAAGATACCATGACCACCACAGTTACACTTCAAGCATTTTAATACTTCATTAAATGCTCTCAAGTCATGATTAGCCCCGATGCTAAATTGCATATAAAGAACAAAACATTTGGAAATAAAAAACAAAAAACAAAAGGAGTTAAGGAGTGATAGCATACATACCTGGTAACAACCTTGCAGCCAAATGAATAGATCCATTTACTGTAAAAACAAAGTACATAATTTTGTAGCTATATAACATTAATAATGTCAATCTTGCTCATCGTGTTTTCCTTGTAATGGAAGAAATAAACTTATTTAAACTACACAAACAAAGTTTAACTTCCACTGGACGTCTGGTTGGCTAATGTATATTTATACGTTCTGATGTGCCTAAAGTACTTTTTTTTTTTTTTTTTAAAGTTCTTATTTACATATTTCTTCGCGCTGTGTCAACATCTCCAGGACACTACGCTCCATATGACTAGTAAGTCAAATCTCAATATGTGCCTAAAGTACTTTTTTTTTTTTTAAATTTTTAAAGTTCTTATTTACATATTTCTTCGCGCTGTGTCAACATCTCCAGGACTCTACGCACCATATGACTAGTAAGTCAAATCTCAAATAACTGCCCTGATGACTTGTGTTCTACCCGCTTAAATGATAGAAGTACTTGTGCCGTCCAATCTATAAAGACTGTGTCCGTTCCCCGAATAGTGATGTCAAAATATAAATTTAATGCAGGATCTAGAAAAAATCTGATCGTGATTAAACCAGAAAAATGTAAAGCAAAACGGCACCGGGCCCACTCATCGTTTTAATCATACACTAGATTTAATTATATCGCATGGAATTGATCTTACAGATATAGACATCGTACTTCAAATTGATGATGTTACTGACCATTTCCTTGTAATCGTGCATGCTGCATATTACTGATATTAACTATATGGCTCCACATTATCGTCCGGGCAGAACTATTGTTCCAGCCACCAAAGATAGATTCACAAATAACCTGCCTCAGGCACGTGCACACATAGACATCAAAGGGGGCTTGAGCACCTGCCCTTTTTCTTCCTCGAGAGAAAGGGCTGCACTGGCTACCTATTAAGTTCCGTATCAGTTACAAAATATTGTTACTTGCCTATAAGGCCCTTAATGGGTTAGCTCCTGCGTACCTAACTAGTCTTCTACCACGCTACAATCCATCACGCTCCCTAAGGTCACAAAACTCTGGACTTTTGGTAGTACCTAGGATAGCAAAGTCCACTAAAGGAGGTAGAGCTTTTTCACAGTTGGCTCCCAAACTCTTGAATAGCCTTCCCAATAACGTTCAGGGTTCAGACACACGCTCTGTTTAAATCTAAAATAAAGACACATCTCTTTGGCCAAGCATTCAAATAATGCATCTCATATTCTTGTACTGCAGTTATATCTGATCAAACGCACATTATCATTATTCTTTAGTTTGGGTTAAACAAATCAATTTTGCTTGGTTGGAACAGCAGCTACGCTAATTATGTCTCTATTTGTTTCTCTGTTTCTGGCCATATGTACATTAACTGACAGTCACCACTGATAAGCTACCACTAAATATTGTAGAAACTTAATTTGCTGTAAAGTTGCTTTGCAATGATTTGTATCGTGAAAAGCTCTGTACAAATAAACTTGACTTGAGTAATGAAGTTAAAAGACCTCACCTGCGGCTGCCCCTTCAGCATCTGTTGTGCTCAAACAAACAGAGAGACACAATAAAGCAGCAATCAACAAACAACACACTCGAGCTCTCGTCCTCTCGACCTCACAATACACTCTGCTGGAAAATGCTCTGATTTAGTAGATCACGAGGCTTTCAAAACGTGTTTTGAAATGCGTTTTTAAGGATCCAAGGAGGCCTGGTGCAACTCCAACTCTGATGAAACTCACCTGCCTGTTGCTGCCTAATCTTGAAGACCCTGATTAGGTTGTTCAGGTGTGTTTGATTAGGGATGGAGACAATTGAGACACGACAACACACAGTCACTTGTCGCCACCCAGCAAGCAATTTTCAGTTTAAAAGACATCTAATAGCCGTCCAAACACAGCCCAGACGTCTAGGCTAAAACAAGGCTAAATTTGGGCTGTCAGTGAATATTTAATAGACGT
>NW_015552677.1:7451-12043 GCF_001515605.1 Sinocyclocheilus anshuiensis
CATTCAAATAATGCATCTCATAATCTTTTACTGCAGTTATATCTGATCAAATGCACATTATTATTCTTTAGTTTGGGTTAAACAAATCAATTTTGCTTGGTTGGAACAGCAGCTACCCTAATTATGTCTATTTGTTTCTCAGTTTTTTGCCTTAACTAGGATTTACACAAGCTTCAGTCTGGATCCAGAACACCTGAGAAGAGATGATGCCAACCCTGAAACAACATACAGAACTACCACATTTTGCTATAAGTTTAATTGCATCATATAATAATTGCTGTTAATAGTGTTCATCATCTGTTTTATTACGTCTTAAATTGATTTTTCCGTACATTTCTGCCATATGTACATTAACTGACAGTCACCACTGATAAGCTACCACTAAATATTGTAGAAACTTAATTTGCTGTAAAGTTGCTTTGCAATGATTTGTATCGTGAAAAGCTCTGTACAAAATAAACTTGACTTGACTTGTGTAATGAAGTTAAAAGACCTCACCTGCAGCTGCCCCTTCAGCACCTGTTGTGCTCAAACAAACAGAGAGACACAATAAAGCAGCAATCAACAAACAACACACTCGAGCTCTCATCCTCTCGACCTCACAATACACTCTGCTGGAAAATGCTCTGATTTAGTAGATCACGAGGCTTTCAAAACGTGTTTTGAAATGCGTTTTTAAGGATCCAAGGAGGCCTGGCGCAACTCCAACTCTGATGAAACTCACCTGCCTGTTGCTGCCTAATCTTGAAGACCCTGATTAGGTTGTTCAGGTGTGTTTGATTAAGGATGGAGACAATTGAGACACGACAAAACACAGTCACTTGTCGCCATCTCCTGGAGTAGCCTAATTATGTAACCGGCACAAATTGACACTGAATATAATAATAATAATATTAATAAAGTTTGCAGTTTGCAGTCATTTCTCAATATACGGCCAATGTTTGTGAATTTGAATTTAATACATTTAAAATTCAAGTACCGAAATAGATGATTAAATAACATTTAGCATATAACCATGTGAGTAAGCTATAGGCCAGTGTTTCCCAACCTTTTTTTAGTCGCGGCACCCTTTGCAAATTTTAACAAATTTGTGGCACCCTACAAAATTTATTTTGTCACAATACTTGAATTTCTAACTTCGATATGATACTTTGAAAAATATATTCGGTACAGCAGGGAAGAACTGCAGAATATACTGTCATACTGATATTTTTAACATTATTAAATTTTTTTGTCCATCAATGGTGGCAATCAGTAGGCTAATTTCTAATGAAGAGACCAATTTATATGACAGATTTTAATGTAGGCTTTTATTCATATGTAAACATTGTTTAATTAACATTATAACTAGCTATCTCACAAAGTTTTGCTTACTTAAGAGTATTTTTGATTTTACAGTGGGGTAATTTTGTTGCAGTAGCACGATATTTGATTTCAAACTTTGAATTAAATAAAAAATGACAAGAAGTCAGTAATAAAATACGAACAAATAAAGAAATTACTAATGATAGCACAAATAAAAAAAATAACGATAGGCCTACAAATGAAATGAATTGCTTTTTAGTTTTTCAGGTAGGTCTAACTGTAGGACTATTAAGAGATTTAGTGCTTTTTTTTTTTTTATTTTTTACCAATTATCCAAATAATGTTTAGTCCTAGAAAAGTTATTATTATCAGAACACGCGAGCATAACATAGCGGTTAGCAGATCAATGAATGAGAGGGCAGCCTTACCAGAGTTGCCCATTTACCACACCATGTTACAACACAGTAGGGCTATTGTGTTCTTATCTGTTACTTATGGTTACTTATTAGGTTCCGTGTCTCGTTTAGTTGTGATTATCTTTTTTTATATTTAGAGCTTGATTCCTCCATACAGTGTTCAGTCTTGATTTAACTTGAATATGTGAGGGAATCAGGTCAGTTTACCTTAAAGTGGATAGGAGTGTGGAGTTGATACTGGGAAGTTGGGAAACAATAAGAGATGTTAAAAAAAAAGATTGATCTTGTAATAAATAAACCTGGAGTGACATTCTTTATTCCCAAAGATCTTAAAGCTTGAATTAGTTGAAATCTTGCTTTTTTTACATGCATCACATTTCATAAGTATGTGTTTTATGATTTAGAGCTTGATTCCTCCATACAGTGTTCAGTCTTGATTTAACTTGAATATGTGAGGGAATCAGGTCAGTTTACCTTAAAGTGGACAGGAGTGTGGAGTTGATACTGGGAAGTTGGGAAACAATAAGAGATGTTAAAAAAAAGATTGATCTTGTAATAAATAAACCTGGAGTGACATTCTTTATTCCCAAAGATCTTAAAGCTTGAATTAGTTGAAATCTTGCTTTTTTTACATGCATCACATTTCATAAGTATGTGTTCTATGATTTCTACTTGTCACAATTTCCAGTTTCATGTTTCCCTTTTGTATTCAGACATTAATTTTAAGACCAATGTCCGATACACATTCTTAGAATTAAAACATTCTCTTTCCTGTTCCCAAAATTTCTTCTTTCTAAACCCTCAGTGAGTCATACACCTCACTGAATGTCCGTACTAAACATAATGAAGCACTTTCCAAATCTCTTATTTTGAGAGATATTTTAAAGAAATGAGGCAATCTCTGCTGCTTATAGATTGATGTCATTAAGATGGGATACTTTAATTTTGCTTTCAAAACTTTTTGAAGTTGCTGAGATAAGCACTAAATGCCTTAACAGGAAAGTTCACAAAATTACAACTCATTTACCCTCATATCATTTCAAACCTGTATTTTCTTTTGCCTGTGGAACAATTATATTTTGAAGAACGTTGGGAACCAGTCACCGAGACATTTCTCAATATTTTCATTTCCACAGGTCAGACATGCTTGGAATTTCATTATATTCGCCAGCCAGACCACTGTAAGGACCACCCACTGGTCCAACGACAGACTCCAATGACGTGGGGTGAAAGATTCTGCAAGTGTCTTGTCTGCTGTTATTAAACAAATCACTTAATTGTTTTTCCAATTTATAATCCGACTCCATTTGGAATCTAATTCTAAATCCAATGTCAATGAAAACTTAATTTATAGTGGATCATAAGATTAGGTGTGCATTAACAATTTGGATATTTGATCTTTCTGGGCAACCCTTACTTTCAATTACTAATTCGCCCGGGACACAATGCCACAGAGGGGCAATGAATATGGTAACATTTAATATGAAAAAAAGTCAGCTACAGGTTCACAAATAAACCGCTTTATAAAAATGATAAATTCCACATTTGTCTTTAAACCGTATTTTAATAAAAGGGATGAGTCAAAAGTATCAATTTAAATCAGTCATTAGAACTAGATTTATAAAAAAAATAAGTCACTAAATACTGAATGTCTCACAAAATTATTAAACCAAGATTTACACATACTAAATCGCTCACATTAGTGTTATGCCCAGTTAAGACATGATTTTAGCCCAATTTTGCAACGATTTACTTGACGTAGGGCATCGTGGGGATTCGTAAATGACAATGGTCGTCAGGACGCAAGTCTCCATTTCAGCTCATGTAGCGCGTCAGTGAACAACAAATATCGTGTAGACAGAACCCGGCATTAACCCATGTTCTTGGTTTTATTTCTAGTAGCTTTATACTTCAGTTCAAGGATTTCCCACTACTTTTGCTGCCAAGCTCCTGGAGAGAGAAAGAGGGGGAAAAAAAAATTCCACACAACAGAAGTCTTGCTAAACAGATTTATTTGGTGACCGTAGGAGACCTCAAATAAAATTCCCAATGGTTAAACTGGCATGTTAGCTGCATGCATAGGTGGTTGGGCAACACTTCGGTCTGGCAGGACATCGATCATGGGAAGTGTTATCAGCACACATTTGGTCCGAGACATGGATCAGGCCTCACTGCATTGATACAGAGTCAGAATTAGTCGGTCCATTTAGCAGCAAACAGCACAAAACACACAAAGCATGAACCACAAGTTTTACTTCTACAGCAAGTTGTATTCCAAGTTTTATTAATTTATTTTGAAACGCAATGCACTTGAAATGGTGCTATGGGCCAAATTCAGGTACTTCATTTAAAAAAATAAATAAATAAACACGTGCATGCTGGGGAACAAAGCATCAATATAACATACCTTCATATGGAGGTGTACATTCACGTCCACATTTAGTGCTGCAGCACTTCTCATCGTTTGGACAGTCAATGTCATTGACACACAACTTTTTACACAAACCTATTCCAAGGAATCTCCTTGGACACACTCCTGGCTTCACTGTTGTACAAACAACAGGGAAACCAGATCACTGAATGACTCATCCACTAATTAATGCATTGGTCAAGAAACCTGACCAACGCATTAATATAACATACCTTTAGATACAGCCATACACTGATGTCCACATCCATTGCTGCAGCATTTCTCGTCATTCGGACAGTCACCATCTTGGGAACACATCTCAGCACACGCTCCCATTCTAAGGTTTTTGCTTGGACACACTCCTGGCTTTTCTGTTATACAAACACATGACACAGAAACCAGATCACTGAACGCCTTACTGCATGTGTATATCAAAAAAAAAAAAAAAAACAACACAGGCA
>NW_015552677.1:13259-14644 GCF_001515605.1 Sinocyclocheilus anshuiensis
AATGCACAATAACAATATTAATGGTCAATTTCAGTCTGCTGAGATAATGTCAAACAACTCTACAGGATGTGGTCAATGGAGCTCAACGTGACCAAAAAAAAAAATTCAGGCAGTATGAAAAGAGAAGTTAAAGAAACACAAACAATGTGCAAACTTGAGTCAAGTCAGTTCTTCAGTGGATTCCATTCAAGTTTGGAATGAGGGAGAGATTTTGTTAATGCTGTTGTTCCAGGGCCTAACTGCAGTGAACACAAGATGCTAAAAAGAAACCACAAGAACCAAGACAATCTGCAGTCCTTTAAATCAGAGAACAGGTTTATTTTTACTAACATTCAGTAAGTAGAGGACCTTTATCTTAAAGCAGTTCTAAACATAATTACAGGTCTGGTTTGTTTAGACCAGGGCTGTCCAAACTCGGTCCTGGAGGGCCAGTGTCCTGCAGAGTTTAGCTCCAACCCTAATTAAACACACCTGAACCAGCTAATCAAGCTCTTACTAGGCATAGAAACTTCCAGTCAGGTGTGTTGAGGCAAGTTGGAGCTAAACCCTGCAGGACACTGGCTCTCCAGGACCGAGTTTGGACAGCCCTGGTTTAGACCATTGGACTTCAAAGTGTGAATCTTTTTTCAGATGTCTGATGTTTAGTGAAGCGCTGTCATGGATCTAAAGGTATGAATTCCCACAATAGCTCAAAATATAAACAGTTAGCCTAAATAAAGGTGTTATTTTTCTTGTGTAAGAAACATCTTGTTTCCACTGTATGCTTTTGTGACTCTAGCAGCTCCGTTTCTGAGTCAAAGTGAAACCTGCTGCGGTCTGACTTTAATTCAGACCAGTTTAGTGGCAGAATGACCCAAATGAATGTGGTTTCATTCTGTTGGGTGGACAAACGTCTTGCTCCTGTTTACAATTGCATGTGTGCGCTGATGGGTAAATGGGCAAAGGCATTATTTTCCTTTAAGTCAGATTTCCACTCACAAACTTCACTCACAATGTAAAAATCGCAACTCCAACAACTCCAGATTCTCACCCTTGGAACAGCTCTTATTTATCTACATCTTACAACGTAGGCTATATCTTAACACGGCAGTAAAACGAACCAAAGTGCTTCATTCTGGAAAGAAAAATAACAGCTTCTATGCGAGTATACCGTCGAAAGACTGTGGTAAAATTAGTCACTATATTGAAATACCCATGTCATATCCATGGAAACAAGTGATAAACAGAGGTTACTGTCTTGTGATGTTATTAAGAGCTAAGGAATTAAAACCCGGATGCGAAACTGAGCCACAACGTCAGTATTTTGGTAGTTGCGCGTTCATGTAGGCTACATCATATCGCGGCGCATTTCACGGAGGTGCGCAGACTGAAAGCATTTGCTTGTT
>NW_015552677.1:14786-18434 GCF_001515605.1 Sinocyclocheilus anshuiensis
GCTTTTTTTTTTTTTTTTTTCAACAGGGGGAGGTGCGCAGACTGAAAGAGTTTTTTTGTTGTTGTTTTTTTCTGATTGTCTGAGGACTTTTTCTTCTTGGCCCTAAACCACAAGTTATCTAGACATAGCTAAGATAATGGATCCATGCATATTCAAGACGCGACGTGTTTCATGAAATCTGTTAAAGGCATTGTGATCTATCTCAAACTGTTGAAGAAAATGATTCACGCGCTCGTTTTGTACTTTTTATATTTCGTTCCTCTGATCGGTGAGTAATAAATATTTTACGTCTCTGCAGGGTTGCTCTTTTCACCATTTAGAATATTGACATATTTACGTCTTGCGTCGTGCATCTCTATGAGTGTTTGGTGTCGAGACAGATGAGATGTCAGCGATGGAGGGAGATTCCTTCACTCTCCGTACTGGTCTTACAGAAATACAGAGAGATGATGAGCTCGAGTGGAGGTTTGGATCGAGCAGAGCTCGTTTAACCAGAATAGCGGCGGGAAACATTACTACATACAATGACGAGACATTTAGAGACAGACTGCAGCTCGAAAGACAGACTGGAGATCTCACCGTCACAAACATCACTAATGAACACACTGGCGTTTATCAACTGAGCATCGTTATCAGGAATAAGAAGTCAACCAAGCGATTCGCTGTCAATGTTTATGGTGAGATGAAGTTGTAGGTGTTGTAAACAATAGAAAATCTTTCTAGTTTTGTTTATGTTTCCCCTTTGTTTCCCAGCTCCTGTGCCTATTCCTGTAATCTTCAGTGATGCTTCACGATGTGCTTTATCGGCTGAAAGTTCATCGAGGATCTTCCTGTGTTCAGTGGTGAATGTGAGTGATGTGACTCTCTCCTGGTACAAAGGAAACCGTTTATTGTCCAGCATCGGTGTGTCTGATCTCAGCATCAGTCTCTCTCTACCTCTGGAGGTGGAATATCAGGATAAAAACACCTACAGCTGTGTAGTGAACAATCCTGTCAGCACCCAGACCACACATCTGGACATCGATCAACTCTGTCAAATACATTCAGGTAGTCTAAATCCAGTTTTGTGCATTTTTGTGAAAGAGTTTTTATAATGCATTTTCTTCAGTGCTTGATTTAGTGCCTAGAAAGCATCCACTCTTGCTTTTCACTCTGACTTCTTACAGTAGTCTCAGTTTTGTCAGTTACTTTGGCTTTATTGTGTATTTGCACACAAATCAAACACTGCATGGACTGACTAATTAACTGAATTTGGAAGCAAACAATTGGGTTTGGGGGAATAATCAGTATTTATGAAGGCCACTTCTAATGGTAAGACATGTAAACATCCTCTTTCAAACTTACAATCCATCCACAATGGTAGCACTCCACTCTCGCTGTTCAATCTGACTTTATATAATAGTCTTAGTTTTATCAGTTCATTTGGCTTGTGTATTTGCACACAAATCAAACACTGCATGAACTGAACTAATGAACTGATGCAAACAATTGAGTTTTAGAGGAATAGTCAGTATTTATGCAATTATTAATGGCACAGAACAGAAGAGACACGATGCACCTATAAGACCAATCACAAATCCCCATGCGAACAGCCTAAAGATTAAACAAATAAGAACCATTTCAATCAACATTGTAAAGACAGAAATGTATAAATCATTTTAGATTACTCATCATATAGTTTCCTTAATTGTTCATATTTTATTGAACGAAAAACATTATAGAAGTGAATAACTAAATGGAATAACGAATTTCACAAGCTCATTAGAAAATGAAAGCTTTTTAATTTTTTTTTTTTATGTTCAATCACACAGTGCATATACATTTAAAGGCTGAATGAATACTAGCTTTTGTTAATTACAGTGCAGAAATGATCAGACAGTGGAACAGCTGTATATCTGTATACATTCAGCTCATATTATTTCAGATTCACAACAAAAAGGGTCAGATTTAATTCACAAAACAAAATGCAAAGCAGTAATATATATATTATATATATATGGGGGGGGGGAATAAATCTTTTTCGGATGTATGCATCAATACATTGCCCATACCACGCATCAAAGCAGTCAATACAGCGCAGTCAAGAATAACTTAAAGAGGTTGCCTGCGTTAACTAAAGTGTGGAGCTTTGACTGGTTGCTGATTTGAATGATGATGGTTCTCGTTTTAAGTGGCCTTTCATTTTTAACCAGAAATGTACGCTTTTCTGATGTTTAAGTTTTCCGTGTCACGTTTTTTTTTTTGTCTTTTTCCCGTGTCACTTGAAATGTGTCCGTTTTGAATCGTTGTCTTCTAAAGGTGAGACGAGAGGGGAAATAAACAATCAGTTGTGGGACTAGTCTGTCATAAATTGCATTCCATTCATTTCTGAACTTTCTACCGTCCGTTACTGGAAATGAAATGGTTGAGATGTCCCAATCTCAATAAAGTTTACACGCTTTCAGTCCGTGAACTGAATCTCGCTCACGTGCGCTGTCTGTGGAAAATTGGCCAGGACCGGTTCCAGAAGAAATCACTGAGGCATTTTTGTCCCGTCCATTGTTTTGGTTATCAGTGTCAATCTCTGATATTTATAGAATGAATCCAGCATAAATGTTGATGCAATTCCCGAAACGTTGCAGCATGTATGAGTCCGAAAAACGAAAGTTTCATACAAATTCAGAATGGATTATAGCCTAGAAAGCACGCAAAGCGCACTCCCATTATTATCACTAAAAGCATGACTCATCTTAGTTCATTAAGATTTCACAAAGTTCCGTTATAATCAATGAAACTCTCTAAACTACACAATGAACCTATTATTTAGGCTACATCACGTCTGCACTTATGAGATGATTCACAAGCGTGCAAAACTCCGGTGCTTTCAACGTTAAGTGAATTCTGAATACTCTTAACGTTTCTGATTGGCCACTGCGTTGAAGAGATCAACAGATATGTCTGTGATTGGCTACATTGCTCAATGCCGCAAAAACACATTGGACAGTTCGCCAGATCTTTAATTGCTTTTGCTTTCATTTGAGGGTATTTAGCGCCGTCTAGTACCACCGTACATCCGGGCCTGGGCTTGGCTAACTGCTCCAATTGCAGCGGGACTGACATTTGCGGGACAATTATCTGTTTATAGCAAATACAGCTCATGTTCATTTACACAGCTTAACTATGTTTATATTGTTACTGTGGTTATGTATGTACTGTAATGGATGGATTCATGCTGATCCTGAGGTTGATTTAATTGATCTTCACTGAAACCTGTTATAAAAATACAGAAAGAGACACAGCAACAAAAATATAGTTTTAATTTTGCAGTATGCAGGCCTTGCATGCATTCACACACATAAAGAAAACACATTCTTTCAACAGTGAAAAAACTCACAGGTACAGCATAAAAACTGAACTGATCAATATCTTACCCCACTGGAGTTCCTTGCTTAGATAATTTTGTGATCTGGAAGCAAACAGATTTAAATCTATTGTAAATCCTGAACTTCACTAAGACAGGCAGAAAGATATGTAATTACTGAAAACACAACAATAGCATTTGTTTTCTTTTAGCAGTATTGCTCTTTTTGGAGTCAGAGCTATCTTGATAGCTAAACTTATTTTTCATTAAACTTTTAAGCTTCCTTCAAGGTTAGTTGTAAAACCTTC
>NW_015552677.1:19166-29468 GCF_001515605.1 Sinocyclocheilus anshuiensis
CTAAACCACAAGTTATCTAGACATAGCTAAGATAATGGACCCATGCATATTCAAGACGCGATGTGTTTCATGAAATCTGTTAAAGGCATTGTGATCTATCTCAAACTGTTGAAGAAAATGATTCACGCGCTCGTTTTGTACTTTTTATGTTTTGTTCCTCTGATCGGTGAGTAATAAATATTTTACGTCTCTGCAGGGTTGCTCTTTTCACCATTTAGAATATTGACATATTTACGTCTTGCGTCGTGCATCTCTATGAGTGTTTGGTGTCGAGACAGATGAGATGTCAGCGATGGAGGGAGATTCCTTCACTCTCCGTACTGGTCTTACAGAAATACAGAGAGATGATGAGCTCGAGTGGAGGTTTGGATCGAGCAGAACTCGTTTAACCAGAATAGCGGCGGGAAACATTACTACATACAATGACGAGAAATTTAGAGACAGACTGCAGCTCGAAAGACAGACTGGAGATCTCACCGTCACAAACATCACTAATGAACACACTGGCGTTTATCAACTGAGCATCGTTATCAGGAATAAGAAGTCAACCAAGCGATTCGCCGTCACTGTTTATGGTGAGATGAAGTTGTAGGTGTTGTAAACAATTGAAAATCTTTCTAGTTTTGTTTGTTTCCCCTTTGTTTCCCAGCTCCTGTGTCTATTCCTGTAATCTTCAGTGATGCTTCACAATGTGCTTTATCGGCTGAAAGATCATCGAGGATCTTCCTGTGTTCAGTGTTGAATGTGAGTGATGTGACTCTCTCCTGGTACAAAGGAAACAGTTTATTGTCCAGCATCGGTGTGTCTGATCTCAGCATCAGTCTCTCTCTACCTCTGGAGGTGGAATATCAGGATAAAAACACCTACAGCTGTGTAGTGAACAATCCTGTCAGCACCCAGACCACACATCTGGACATCGATCAACTCTGTCAAATACATTCAGGTAGTCTAAATCCAGTTTTGTGCATTTTTGTGAAAGAGTTTTTATAATGCATTTTCTTCAGTGCTTGATTTAGTGTCTCTCCTCAGACTGCAACTTTTGTTTTGACTCTCCTGAAGCTGTGATCCGACTGGTCGTCTCTGCTTTGATAAGTGTAGCTGCTGTGGCCGCTGTTGTTCTTCTGGTTAATGACATCAGAAGATTCGGAAGAACACAGACAATGAAACGGTGATATACTTGATATTGCATTGCAATAGTAAACATTTTGTTTCTTTCTCTTTCTGCCTCAACATTTTTTATATTTCTTTCATTATTTATTTTAGTGTTATAGTCTTTTGCAAACATTGTGCCATTTAGGTTTGTTAAAAAAAAAATAGGTAAAGAGCAAATAGGCCACTTCTAGTGGTACGACATGTACCATGTAACACCCTGTCTAATCTTTCTTTATGCCTCTGGCAATTATAAAAAATTCCAATCCATCCACAATGGTAGCACTCCAGAAAGCATCCACTCTTGCTGTTCACTCTGACTTCTTACAGTAGTCTCAGTTTTGTCAGTTAATTTGGCTTTATTGTGTATTTGCACACAAATCAAACACTGCATGAACTGACTAATGAACTGAATTTGGAAGCAAACAATTGGGTTTGGGGGAATAATCAGTATTTATGAAGGCCACTTCTAATGGTAAGACATGTAAAACATCCTCTTTCAAACTTACAATCCATCCACAATGGTAGCACTCCACTCTTGCTGTTCACTCTGACTTCTTACAGTAGTCTCAGTTTTGTCTGTTCATTTGGCTTTGTGTATTTGCACACAAATCAAACACTGCATGAACTGAACTAATGAACTGATGCAAACAATTGAGTTTTAGAGGAATAGTCAGTATTTATGCAATTATTAATGGCACAGAACAGAAGAGACACTTTGCACCTATAAGACCAATCACAAATCCCCATGCGAACAGCCTAAAGATTAAACTAATAAGAACCATTTCAATCAACATTGTAAAGACAGAAATGTATAAATCATTTTTAGATTATTCATCATATAATCAGTTGTGGGACTAGTCTGTCATAAATTGCATTCCATTCATTTCTGAACTTTCTACCGTCCGTTACTGGAAATGAAATGGTTGATATGTCCCAATCTCAATAAAGTTTACACGCTTTCAGTCTGTGAACTAAATCTCGCTCTCGCTGTCTGTGGAAGTTTGGCCAGGACCAGTTCCAGAAGAAATCACTGAGGCATTTTTGTCCCGTCCATTGCTTTGGTTATCAGTGTCAATCTCTGATATTTCTAGAATGAATCCAGCATAAATGTTGATGCAATTCCCGAAACGTTGCAGCATGTATGAGTCCGAAAAATGATAGTTTCATACAAATTCAGAATGGATTATAGCCTAGAAAGCACGCAAAGCGCACTCCCATTATTATCACTAAAAGCATGACTCATCTTAGTTCATTAAGATTTCACAAAGTTCCGTTATAATCAATGAAACTCTCTAAACTACACAATGAACCTATTATTTAGGCTACATCACGTCTGCACTTATGAGATGATTCACAAGCGTGCAAAACTCCGGTGCTTTCAACGTTAAGTGAATTCTGAATACTCTTAACGTTTCTGATTGGCCACTGCGTTGAAGAGATCAACAGATATGTCTGTGATTGGCTACATTGCTCAATGCCGCAAAAACACATTGGACAGTTCGCCAGATCTTTAATTGCTTTTGCTTTCATTTGAGGGTATTTAGTGCCATCTAGTACCCCCGTACATCCGGGCCTGGGCTTGGCTAACTGCTCCAATTGCAGCGGGACTGACATTTGCGGGGCAATACCCCCCTAATGTCGCCCATGCTGATGAGTGTGTAAAGTAAGCTAATACATCAACCAAACCTTGCTTATCTGTTTATAGCAAATACAGCTCATGTTCATTTACACAGCGTAACTGTTTATATTGTTACTGTGGTTATGTATGTACTGTAATGGATGGATTCATGCTGATCCTGAGGTTGATTTAATTGATCTTCACTGAAACCTGTTATAAAAATACAGAAAGAGACACAGCAACAAAAATATAGTTTTAATTTTGCAGTATGCAGGCCTTGCATGCATTCACACACATAAAGAAAACACATTCTTTCAACAGTGAAAAAAACTCACAGGTACAGCATAAAAACTGAACTGATCAATATCTTACCCCACTGGAGTTCCTTGCTTAGATAATTTTGTGATCTGGAAGCAAACAGATTTAAATCTATTGTAAATCCTGAACTTCACTAAGACAGGCAGAAAGATATGTAATTACTGAAAACACAACAATAGCATTTGTTTTCTTTTAGCAGTATTGCTCTTTTTGGAGTCAGAGCTATCTTGATAGCTAAACTTATTTTTCATTAAACTTTTAAGCTTCCTTCAAGGTTAGTTGTAAAACCTTCCCCAGGACGTGTAAAACGGCAAAATTCAAAACTAGTCATATTTCTTTAGTATTTATATGTTTGCTCTTCAGTCTAAAGTAGAGCATCACAAGATCAGCACTGTATTTAATATTTCTGTATTAATGTTGTTTCTTTGTGTTGGTGTTTATTATCTGAATGGACAAACTTCATACAAGTACATCATATGCATTATACAAACACCAACAAAAATACTGCTGAGATCAAACACGGATCATATTTGCAGTAGCTATGTTAATATAGTAATCAGATTGGTAATCAGATTTCACTCATGTTTTTTCATGTTATAAGAACTGTGGGTGATACTTACCCTTGCAGCGATAGTAAATCACAAGAGCCACAAGCACTGGCACTAACACTACACAAACACATATCAGTGCTATATAACCTGGGTGAAGACCTGATACTGTAATGATAAAGAGAGACAGTCGTTAGTGTGAATGTGTCTGATCTACAGTATAACACTATAGGAACATCAGCTATATAACCTGAGTGAACATCTGATACTGTAATGATAAAGAAAGACAGTCATTAGTGTGAATGTATCTGAGTAACTCACCTTTGACAGTAACACTGATGGCCCTCTGTAGGGTGTATGCACTGTTGCTCATGTGTAGATCATAAACTCCAGAGTCTGTGGTTCTGGAGTCACTGATGGTGAGATCGCCTGCCTCACGATTGAGCTTCAATCTGCCTTTAAATTTCCCATCAGCACTATCATATAATAAGAACTGATTTGTCCTTTTACTAATTTTAGCCATGAGATGATCTTCAAACTTCCACAATATCAGATCATATTCCCGTATTTCAAGAACACCAGAGAGTAGAGTGATAGATTCTCCTGTCATAACTAATACGTTCTTCATGCCACCAGTCAGCACCAAACACATACAGAGAACAGGAAATATATTACTTATATTATCAACAAGGTCTGTGTCAATTAGGCAAATACATAAACACTTGATTGCAACAGTGCATAAACACACTGTAATAGCCAAATATATAAAGTATTGTACATAAGCAAACTGAAAATAAAAATAAAAATCATGCGCATAGTTCCAAATAGTTTTGGCCATTACAGATTATAAATACAAACAAAATATAACAGTAGCACAGTTGTGATGACAGTGTTTGGATCACACTCTATGTAGAATGAGCATATAAAAACTATTAATAACTACAGACAAAACTCAAGGCTTTGGTTCATTTTTACTATTTAAAGGGGTCATGATGTTGCTAAAAAGAACATTATTTTGTGTATTTGGTGTAATGAAATGTGTTTATGCGGTTTGGTGTGCTCTGATTGGCCAGCTATCCAGTGCGTTGTGATTGGCCGAATAACTCGTGTGACGGAAATGTTACACCCATACCATACTGTGATGCCCTGTCCAGCCAGAGCGACAAGACAATAACATTAAAAACCATTATAAACGAAGCATTTGTTGCATCCAGTGGGGACATAATTTCGGATTATAATGACTTATACTGTCTTTTTACACGTTGCATCATGCTGTGCAAAATTAAAACCATGTCTGCATTTGTGATCGGAGAAATGACAAACAACAAGCGCTACTCTACACTGCTCAAAACTCACGTTTGAATCATCAGTGGCAAATCCTTTAAATATTTAAACGTACTTACAGTCTGTGAGTCAGAACTGCTAGCATTGTAGTTTACTCTACCAGGATCAGGAAACAGTCCTCCATAAAATGACAGTTTCATTTGAATGTTTTTGAAGGTAAGATCTCCGGTCTGATTATTCAGATGAATGATGAATGTTACTCAGTCGCCAGCGCTGTTTAATCCATTAACTTGCACAAGACCATCGCCGGTTCCAAAGTTTGTTTGTTTACATTTACTAAACGATTTTAACATTACAGATTTAATTAAAAATGACAAACGACATGTCATTCGAAAGCTCAGAGTTTCAGGGTTCGACATTTACGACCCTATTCTCATAGCGATAACTTCATTTTAATTCGTACCTGGATTTGCCATCACTTCACGGAACACTGAAACGGGAAATTCTTAAACGTTTTAGTCCAGTGACAATGACTGATGACTTCAAGCATGCTAACACTAGTGTAGTTTTCATGGCAATATTACAAAAAAACAAAATAAATTCGATTTTTTTAGTTCAAACAGTGGTAATTTAGGAAGAATATCGACATCTCTGCTTTATGTACATAATATTTCTTCGGAGTAAATTATAATTCTTTCCACATTTTAAATAAATGATGCACTCCGATGTGTATTTCAGTATTAAATCGCTATATTATCAAGTTTGATTGAGTCTTATGTACAGAATGACCCCACCCCCAGTGTTCTTTCTGCAGAGCTGATTGGTCATTCATTCAAAATATTCTAACAGCGCCACCGGCTGTTGTGACGTCCAAATATGCCGGACCCATAATATTTACTGCACACAGGAAGCCAATTTAAAGCTAATACAGTTCAGATGGATGCAAAATGCAGCCAATGTATAGATAATTACAGAGATTACACACAGATTGTTTGTATCGGGGTTTCAGCCATATGTATATTTCCAAGCATAGCCATTTTGTAGTTAAAATAAAACCTGCATTTAGATATCTTAATTTTTGCTTTGTCTAATATATGCACCACTAACGTAACAAAAACAACTGAACAAAAACGATTGTTTTCTCACAGGTTTCCAAATGCTTATCCTCCCTTTTTTTATTGGCTATAAAAACAAAGAGTTCCCTCAAACTCACTTTATTGGTTTAGTCAATGGTGCTGTGTCCGGTCAATCAAACAAATGTAACAATATTTTCAAGGCACCATAGAGTCACATGGGGAAATCAATCTTTGAATGACTTAAGCAGGGATCACAATATGATTTTGACAACAATTTTGTCAGTGAAGACAAATTTTCAGATTGATATTGTTGTTGGGCAACATCAATATTGCTGATTACTTATTTTGACATATGCATTAATTGTTGTATATTGTTGGGTGCACAGTGCTATTTGAACAATATAGCACAGGCATAAATCTGAAAAAACCGAAAACCAGCAGAATAAGGATGTGGAAGATTGCATAAAATCAGGCAGAGTAAGTTTTGTCTCATATTAATGATATTTTTTAAATGTACCTTCTATAAGAGAAAAAAGCTAACATTAATCTCATTTTTAATGGAAACCCCTTGAGATTTTACTATTAAATTTGTCAGACTTGTGGCTTTCACAAATCATTGGGTTTTCAGTTGCTCTGGCACAGTTTTGTATAGTTATTCCTATATATATATTATTCATAATTAATGGATCTATACATTCCAAAACATTTAGACTTCTTTTACTCTTTTTTCTATAACACTATAATGAATTCTGACTTCTGAACAGTAAACTCATAACTATCATCTCTTTAAAGAGACCACAGTTATGCATGTAGTCTAAATGGTTGATAAACTGCAACCTTTTTAGTTTGTGTAGGTCATGTTTGGGTTTGAGCTCAGTTAGAGGGGTGACTGTTAACAGGTTAACACAGCAATGAGGGTGCCTTGATCTCCAAACCACCGTATCACATCATCTCTCTGTATTTTAGTAACACCAGTGTGTAGAGTGACAGAATCTCCCTCCATCACTGATACTGACTCCACAACATCTGTCTCAACAACAAACACATGAGGAGAACAAACAGGAGCAGTTTAAAACAGAGATTGCAAGCAATTTTCAAAAAATATAGTAGGGTGTGAAAGCCTGAGATTACATTGAAAATTCTTGATCTAAAATATTTTAGCATTTAAAAAATGCAAAACATTCCAACATTTTTATATAAAAATTCTGTTACCAGGTTATGTGATGTCAATACAAATATTTGGAATGAGAAAAAAAGCATGACTTTGGATACCACTGTATTTAAAATGGTGCCACCAATAATTTACTGTATAGATAATGTTATAAAGAAAGAAAGAAAAAGATCAATCCATCAGTCAATTAATTAATGGCTGCTTATCATGTTCTATTGGCTCTTACTCTGACCCTCGTTAATTAAATATTAAATCAGAATTTCTACACTAAGTCTAATTGTCAGTATAAAGTTCCCTGAACTCAAAATCAGTCATCAGGAAAAGATAACACAACACACCTTATGTTTTCAATTGGTAATTGGATTTTTTTTTATTGTTTGAAATTTACAAAAAACAAAGGCAGTACAATTCCACTTAATTTAACTGAATGTTCATTATTAATGATTTTTATCTTTCTGAATTTTCAGGGACTTCCTTATAATATAATAATTATCATCATTATAGTTTACATTATTACAACAAACAAATGAGTCAATATTATGAAAAAGACTATATGTCTAGATCTATACTATTAATAATTGTGATACTGTATAGTGATGTGTATATGCTTTCCCAAGGATTTTTCCCTCGTCCTATTTTAATTAGGCATAATACATTCATGGTTAAAAACAAACAAACAAAATTAATTAATTAAAAAATGTAACATTAAAAATACATAAATGCATGAAATATAGTAAATTAATAAAGAGAATAGTAATTTAATAAAAAAAAAAATGTTTTAATTTTTGTGAAAATGATCTGATTTGGTCATTGATTGGCTTTTTTTAAATTTTTTTTATTAAATTTACATAAAAATAATATAACACCTCACACACTTAACTTCTTTGTCAGTTGCTGATATGTTTTTATTTATTTAGCTTTTTTTGAATTTACAACAAAATATAAATAGATTACTCTTCAAGGTAAAACTTGGGTTACTCACCATGAACAGTAACACTGAAATTCTTGGATATTAGATGTCCACCCCCGATGTCTAGTATATAAATTCCTTCATGTTGAGATGTGATGTTTTTGATGGTGAGAGATCCAGTTTTATGGTCAAGCTCCAGTCTGCCTTCGAAAGCAACCCTTGTTGGGTTGTTGTTTTTAATTTCATATTTGTTGTTTTTAACTTCAGCTATGATGACATTATCTTCACGCATCCACTCTATTATATCATCGCTCTGTAGTTCAGAAACAGTAGTGTGTAAAGTGACTGAATCTCCCTTCATCACTGATACTGACATTGACACTTCAGCAGCACCAAACACACCTGAAGAACAAAGAGAAACAGGTGTTGCAAAGAGCGAGATTAAATTTACGCAGTAATGTTGAGTCAAAAGATGTGCCATAAGTGTTAATATCTATGACATTAAATTCTCAAACAAGTTAAAGTAAGTGACAGACTGCGAGAATTGTGTGCACAAGTCAAAAAAAAAAAAAAAAAAAATATATATATATATCACGTCACTTAATAAATTGTATTACTTAATGATATACTTATATGACATGGATTACTTAATGATGTCTTTCCTACTATTCTGGACTTTGAATGTGTAAGCTGCATGACTGTCTGTAGAGGGACAGAAAGCTCTCAGATTTCATCAAAAATATCTTAATTTATGTTCCAAAGATGAATGAAAGCCTTACAGGAGTGGAATGTCATGAGGGTGAGTAATTAACAAGTGATTTGTTTTTTGTTTTGTTTGTTTTTTTGGAGGGGGGAGGGGGGAGGGGGGGGTGAACTAACCAGGATCCAACAGGATATCATATGATTCACTTGAATCTAGCCAAAAACTATGATAGTTGGCAGTACTAGTAACACAGGTGAAGAAAGAGCTTTTTACTCATACAAGGAATTTGTTATGGTGACAGAGGCTTCCACAGCACAAACAGAATGACAGTAAAAAGACAAGACACAGATAATAAACATAGAATAAGTAAATAGGAAATATTTAATAATAATTTTTTGAAAGAACACAAAACACAAAATATACAATATATGGTATTTGTGTGTACAGGAGTGTTATGTACAAATGCAAGGAAATGTAATTAAGAAGCATGGTGTGATAAATAAATGCATGTATAATGTTGTTGCTTTTTTGTGAACAAAGATGTTGTATTAAAATTATTTACTTGATCACTTGATTATGTATTTTGCGTCTTTCAAATACAAACTACTGTCTCTTAAAGTATCTAATTACAAATTACATTTAATTTTTATTGTTCAGAAAAATACAAAGTACAAAATAGGATAGGCTACGTATTTAGTAATTAAATACGTATTTCAAATACATTTAATGAAAATACTGCCCATCTCTGAGTACCACAGTAATTCAAACCCACTCCACCTACTGTTACAACATCATTCAGTAAAGCACTTCAAAGCAAAAGCGATAATTACGAGTTTGAAAATGGTGGTTTATCTCAAGGGCGTGTTTACTATTTCCGGTTGATTGAAGCAATAAACAGGATTATCACGCCTAACAATAACACTTTAATTCACATTGATAACAGCTTTATGAATAAATATGTGCTCTGTCTATATCCCGGATTGACGGCGGGGATATTCTATTAATGCGTTTGTGGTGTTGTCAGTTTTAATGTAAAATAGTGATGCGCAGAATATTAAAGGCCGTCAGCGCCCTCTAGTCTTCACTACTAAACACACACGTGCACAAGTTAATTAACCCAAAACATACGTTGTCATGTGTCATTCACAGTGCGACTCATCACAACATCTATTTATAGATAAGTAAATATCGTTTAAAATGTTATGAAACACTGGAGATATAAAATAATAATAGCAAATGCGTATTATCTGTTTCCAGTTCATTGCCTACTGAAACCGAAAGTGCTGAATTTATTAAAATAAAACTGACTCACCGTCCACGAATAATAAAACCCACAAAATTAGAGAATGGTTCCACATTTTAATGCCGCTTCTGACCGCATCCAAACTGAATGACGGCAGTGGTAGAGACAAACCTACCAAGTCACGTGACTTCTGCGAATAAGTACATACTACTGTCTGACGTTCAATTTCAAAGTGTCTCAAAGGTCAAAAAGTCAATTATCTTCATAAACATATATATA
>NW_015552677.1:29485-30911 GCF_001515605.1 Sinocyclocheilus anshuiensis
GAATATCAATGAACAAACTGACACAAAGATGCTAAATCATTTGCATATGGCGGTTTACTTTTTATTTATATAATAATTCTCTTTTACATATTTTGTAAATTTAAGAGTTAAAAGGAAAAACAAACCCATCATTCCCAGTACTCTCTAAAAAATGCTGGGTTAAATATAACAACCCAATCAAATCAAAACAACCCAACCGCTGGTTCAAAACAACCCAATAGCTGGGTTTGTCCTTTTTTAACCCAGCACTGGGCTATATTCACTCTAAAAAATGCTGGGTTAAATATAACAACCCAATCAAATCAAAACAACCCAACCGCTGGTTCAAAACAACCCAATAGCTGGGTTTGTCCTTTTTTAACCCAGCACTGGGCTATATTTAACCCAGCATTTTTTAGAGTAAGAGCATATAGACCAGCAGCAAATCAGTTTCAAAAGTACATTTAAATTCTTGTCACATTTAAGATTTCATAGATCTGATCACATGACAAACTGATAGAAAACACAAAATATTGTCAAGATTGAATTTCTTTTTTTTTAGAGTTACGCTCTAAAAAATGCTGGGTTAAATACAACCCAGTGCTGGGTAAAATAATAGGATAGGCTACGTATTTAGTAATTAAATACGTATTTCAAATACATTTAATGAAAATACTGCCCATCTCTGAGTACCACAGTAATTCAAACCCACTCCACCTACTGTTACAACATCATTCAGTAAAGCACTTCAAAGCAAAAGCGATAATTACGAGTTTGAAAATGGTGGTTTATCTCAAGGGCGTGTTTACTATTTCCGGTTGATTGAAGCAATAAACAGGATTATCACGCCTAACAATAACACTTTAATTCACATTGATAACAGCTTTATGAATAAATATGTGCTCTGTCTATATCCCGGATTGACGGCGGGGATATTCTATTAATGCGTTTGTGGTGTTGTCAGTTTTAATGTAAAATAGTGATGCGCAGAATATTAAAGGCCGTCAGCGCCCTCTAGTCTTCACTACTAAACACACACGTGCACAAGTTAATTAACCCAAAACATACGTTGTCATGTGTCATTCACAGTGCGACTCATCACAACATCTATTTATAGATAAGTAAATATCGTTTAAAATGTTATGAAACACTGGAGATATAAAATAATAATAGCAAATGCGTATTATCTGTTTCCAGTTCATTGCCTACTGAAACCGAAAGTGCTGAATTTATTAAAATAAAACTGACTCACCGTCCACGAATAATAAAACCCACAAAATTAGAGAATGGTTCCACATTTTAATGCCGCTTCTGACCGCATCCAAACTGAATGACGGCAGTGGTAGAGACAAACCTACCAAGTCACGTGACTTCTGCGAATAAGTACATACTACTGTCTGACGTTCAATTTCAAAGTGTCTCAAAGGTCAAAAAGTCAATTATCTTC